>NC_048300.1:131382101-131562101 GCF_013100865.1 Trachemys scripta elegans | reverse complement strand
AGTTTGGTGGCAGTTAAGTCAGGCCCAGAATGTGTTTGGAGACAGAGCACACACAAGATGAGGTCAGATTGGCTAAAAATCAAGGCCATGGTCACTGATTGTATTGCAAAAAATATTTTGGGGACAGTCAAATGGAAAAAGGTGGGTTTTTTTTTAAAGATATTGCTACTTGTTATTCAGGGTTTACTTAATAACTGAATAGAATTGTCAACAAATGCATTCCTGTATCTGTGAATTTCTGGCAACTGCTACAAAAGGACACAACACAAGTACATTTTCACCTTTCTAGTAATGGATACTGCCATAAATAAATAACTTTGCTGTGCTGGGTAGCTTCCCGGACAGTAAATAAATGTAATTCACATACAGCAGCATAATGGAAACATTGTGTCATGGTGCTGACATTTATTTTAAATATCTGTGGTGGGGGTGAGGATAACAGATGTGAACAGGTCTTCTTAAAACCTACCCAGCTAATGTGCTCTGATGTACACAATTGTGATCTATGCAGGAAAGTAAGTGAGGTTTTCTCCCCTCTACGTTCAGCCTAGTGCAGTGTATTTAAAACACTGAGTATTATTCTTCATTTGGTAATTGCAGGGCATTAATGTGTATGTAATTTCAATAATTTAACTTCAATTGGATGACGCTTACTGTTTGATTAGTTTAGCTTTCAGAAGTATATGTGATTATGACCTGAAAGGCAGATTAATAGCAGGATTATGGTTTTATAGATCATACAATTCATTATATTCACACTGATCAATATCTGGCACCAGTTACTACAACCTCAGTGTATATGTTTCATTCATTCAGATGGGCAGATCTATATTTTTGTTACTTTACTGTTCAGCATATATCATGAGGAAAAGACCTTTTCAGTGTCCCTAAACTACAGCTCTTCTTACCTCACTGGTGTGTAAGGATTCCATGTCTCAGAAATTGGACATCTGCAGTAACTTGCAGTCAGTCTTTATATTCATAATCTCTGCAGAAATGATATTTTCTTGGAAGCTTTCAAAGTGTAGTGCAATTATTACTACTGAAATCTTCTCTCTCTATCTTAATGTAAGGGTTACTGTCCAGATGTTTGAGGCCTGACTGCTTAAAGTGCTTTGCAAGAGTACACAAGTTGAAAAGTCAGGCTCTTGCTGTGTCCACAGACTTTCTTTTGTGTAGTGGGAGCAACTAAAGGGCACATACAAGAAACTGTTAGCTGTCCAGACCAGTAAGCAGACAAAGTCCCTGTGTTTAAAGATAGCTGTGAAGCAAGATGGGAACCTTGAAAGAAGGTCCATAAATAACATGGCTGACTGTTCAGTGCCTTGCTAACTTAAAGCATGGCTAACCTCTTTTGGGAATATATCCATTTTTTTTTATTAATCAAGACTCTGTGTGTGTGTGTGGGTGTGTGTGTGTGTGTGTTATATATGAAAGAGAGGGGGGATTATTATATATACCTCTATATATCTATATCTTTATATAGATTATAAAATAATCCACTCCCAATATTCTAGGGGAAAAGATTGTAGATGCTCAGATTAAACAAGATGCTCAGAATAAACAAGAAAATCTGAACAAGAAACGAAACATAAAACATTGAAAAGAACACTTTTGCCATTACTATTTTACTATTATTTGTTTACATAGCACCACATATGTACATAGTATTGAACAATAGATAGATGTGTTGAACAAATGAGAATCCTCGCCCCAGGCTTTTTATATTCCAAAAGTCTAAACAAGCCCTGTATACAGAACAAGTGTCAAATGGATTAATAGCACAAGTGGGTAGAACATCATAGCATATGGCAGAATTATTCTTATTTTTATTGAAATGTTGGCTAGGAATTGACATGTAAGTGGACTTGGACCTGAAGGTTAAATATACTCTTATTGTCATAAATCTAGATTATGTCCAATCTGAAACAGAGTCCATTGTTCTATTTACCAGCCTCTCACATTGAGATGGAACAATGTACACTTAGAAGTTAACTTTAATCTCAAAGTAACCAAATGCACTGAATTTCATGAATCTCCCTGTAACACCCTCTTTTCTCTGCCATGACTTGTAAAGTTAACCTCAAAGAGATGTTTTATAGGCAGGAGGTGCTATATTATCCCTAAAGATTCTAGAATCTGGATTTCACTAATCCAAACTTCAGAGGCCAATGATATTTTTGACTCCTTGAGGTACTAATTTAATTGTATAAATATATTTGTTGTATTATTCCTTTTTTAATTTTTAATTTTTTGTTCCTGTCAAGGCTGATTCTCCACTCTGGCACTTTGAGTGCAGAAGGTGGGGGCCCACAAGGATTAAAAAAAAATACTGGCCACTCCAGGCTAGTATTTAACTCCTGAGGTTACAGCTTTTCTCTGACCTTGGATGAGCAGATGCTGCCACCACCCAAGTACAACCCCTCTCCCCCTGCTTTTTAGAGAACCCAGAAGGGCGCACTTGGGAATTCCTTCCTGTGGGGTACCCTCAAGCCCTTTCACCCTCCCTCCAGGGAAGAGCTGAGAAAGAAAAACAAAGGAAATCAGCTGTTGCCACTAGCTAATTAAACAACATATGCACAAACCTCTTAGGACACAAAAAACCCAATCCTGTTCTTAAAAAAGGTAAATGTTATTAAAAACAAAAAGAAAGAAAATACATCTGGAACTTGGGCTATTGCTAGATTTAAAAAGAGCAAATATAATAATTAAGCATCAAGAATGGTTTTCTTGAGGTCCAGCTTAGTGGTTGCAAGCAAAACAAAAGCAGATGGGGATTAGCACAGAGGAGTCCACAAGCCAATAAGAAATAAAAGAGATAACACTAATTACGTCTTCCTAGACATTCCCTGATCTACTTACATATCTGGGGTTTCAGATAAGTAATTCCTAGGTATGATTTGATGATATTTTATACCTGGTTTAAAGCTCTTACAGCATAGTTCCAGCCCTGTCTCTGCTCTGTCCCCTCTCTCCGGAGAACAACAGACGGACAGACAAAGGGAAAGTTTTCCCCCAATTTTAAAAAGTTCTAGCCCTCCCATTGGCTCTTTTGGTCAAGTGCCCACTCCCTTCCTTTTACCTATGGGCTTTTTTAACCCTTTACAGGTAAAGTAAATAGAGAACAACTACTAAAAGGGATTCTATAGCTAACTGGCTGGCTGGGTGTCCATAAAACGGAGCTATCCCCACCTTCATTTATCACAGTTCCAATCTTAGCAACTTTTAAAAATTTTGAAACTGTATATAGAGTAAATGCATTATATATATATATAGAAATGGAAGAACCTCTTCAGTTTGAACAAGGAGATAAATTTTAAAATACTTATCAGAATTCAACCCAGGCTTTTTAAGGTCTCTTTCCCCTCCCCATCTTCTTCTTCAATGCTTAGCCAGACAGTTGGCTGTAGCGATCGTTCGCCATTTGGTCTGTTCCTGCGCAACCGCAAAGACTTGACAGCCTGAGAGTCCAACATCAGAACAGACTTGATGAGCCCATGTAATAGGGGGTCTGCCACTGGGCCAGCTCCACCCCTCAGTTGGTGGAATTTTATTCCGACCCATACCTCATCGTGGTGGAAGAGGTGTAACATCTGAAGTAGGGGATTGCTTGTTGGAGCTATGTCATCAGTGATGAAAGCTAGTCCGAAATATTGCCTTGGGCATTATGCGAGGTGGACAGATCCAGCGTGAACCCTGAAAATGATGGCTAACATAGGTATTGAAGATACAGGGCAGCAGCTGCACCTAGCTACCGGGATGAAGGAAGTCACTGAGAAAGACTCAATGGCTCAGATCGCACAGCGTGAAGCCAGTACTGGTAGTCCAGGAAAAGGGTCGCATTACTGTGCCTCCATCTTATCCCAGTGGGACAGAGTATTTCCTGGGATAATTATCCTTTGCTGGTGCCTCTAGCCATTATCGTAATACTAATAATAAATGATCATAATAATTCTGAGAACTTCCTCATTCAACCACCTAGTCCCTTAAGGCTTACAACATATTCTCCTTCCATGTGAGCACCTCCCAATAGGATCCTGTCTTTCTGCAGCTCTCTCTTCCTTGAATTTATGCTTCAGTAACTTCTTTTTTCCAAAAATGCCCCATATCCCCTGTATCAGTAAAAATACAAACCTGCCTACCTTAGTCAGATAAGGTTTCAGAGCCCCAAAATTCTTGCTTCCTCTCCTCTGGACCCTGGAGACTTGGAGTTCAATTAGCATGCATTTTGGGAATGTGGCAATTTATTATGGCATGATTTTCAGTCTGAGGCACCAGGGACCTATCAAATAGGCTTTTATAACTTTTGGGCCCAACAGATTTATAATTAAAAGTAGAAGGTAATTGACTGTATGGTATATTTATCACACCACTAAAGCAGTACTACTACCCCCATTTTAGAGATTAGGAACTAAGGCACAGAGACATTAAGTGACTTGTCCAGCAACACAGGAAGACTTTGCTGATATTATAGGCATCTAGGGGTTGTGAAGGTCACTGTTACTAGGGGAGTGTCTATTCACAGGGGCTAACCCCATACCTGGGAGATCCTGCTCATTCATAGATTTTTAAAACCAGAAGGGTGTGATCATCTAATCTGACCTCCTGTTTAACATAGGTAATAGAATTTCACATGATTCCTGCCTCAGGCCCAATAGCTTGTGGTTAAGCTATAGCATATTTTTTTAGATAGACATCCAGTCTAGATTTGCAAACCACACCACGGCATGTTTTGGCCTAGTGTTCCCACAGGTTTACATGCCCCAGCTTGTATCCTGGGTTGGGAGAAGAGGCTCCAGTTAGGCCTCTACCTCTTTCCTTATTTTTACCAGTTCTTCCAAGGGAATCTCTTCACACAGAAGCTGGGTTCTCTTAATAAGAAGTCCTGCTCTTCCTCCCTTGGGCTTGGGTCAATCCTCAAATAGTTTGGGACAGGCCTCTTATTTCCTTCGCCTATCAAAAAAATGAACATTCAGAATAAATGTCTAACATAGCCACAAAACATGAAGTGTAGAAATAGAGAATACATGTCTTTGAGGGGTGATTTATTCATTTTATTTTCTTAAGTTACAGAGCAGATGACTCAGAAGAGAAAAATGAGTATATGCATCATCGCTCAATGACAAACATTTTATTTCCTGAATGAAGCATCTTGCAATTTTCAGAGCATAGTATTTTACATTTTCAAATAATATTAAGAAATATATGAGTGAAGAATTGTCAGTGGAGGCTGGTGACATAAGATAACTTTGTATTTGATTGGAATCTCCTCCCTTACTCTTCATTCCTTAATTCCTTGATTGTTTTTCTCTTATTTGCTGGCAACATACAGAATTTTTTTCATCTGTCACCATAACAGAAAAAGCCTCTTTCTTATTGATTCAAAAATGCCAGATTTTAGGTTGGTCTGAGAGGTGTTGAAAGAGTTTTCCTTCATCGTTGTTCTGATTGGGCTTCTTTTCTTTTTGTATTACCGTGCTCTTATTCATAGGAACCCATTTGGTCTGTACTGATCCTGCAGCTAGAAAGAAAGAGAGCTCAGGCTTAGCTGATATCAATCCCACTTCATGAAAATGCTGTTTTGAAGGGGTGGGTGTAGGAGGAATGGAAGGCCAGTGAATGTCAGTGGGGGCTTTTTAGCAATGATCTGAACAACTCAGTTCTTAGCTATAATTACTACTGACCTGGCGGTGGCGTATTCTGAGGTTTCTTTCAGACATGGAGTACCTGAATTGCACACTGCTTGCTGAGCTCCTCTACAGTATACCAAACTTTACAATAATAATTCAGCTATCAATACCTTGAAATTGTGGAAAATCACAGGGGTTCTCCCAGATATGTCTGTTCTATCAGTTGAATGGTGCTTTCATGTGTCATTAGGCTGTAGCCATGTACTCACTACCTAGAGTGTGTTATTTTAATAACTGAAATGTAGTTGAATAAGATTTAGGCTACTTATGGCAACTAATCTATCAAAATAGAAGTCAAACTAATAGCCCCTTTTGGCCTTTAAATCTGTTTAAAAAAAGAAACCACCTATAGAATTGAGATTTTGAGAATATGAAAAAGTTAGAAAATACATTGATGACAAGGTTCTATTTCAGTACCATATAGGTGTGTGTTTTGCAGCCTGACACAGATATGCATACCACACCGACAACAGTCCACTAAAATATTTCTGACCAGCAGGAGGCTCAAAAAGTTTGGAGGATTGATTTGAATGGTTATCCAAATGATCGGTCTCTAGAATAAGCAAAAATGGGTTCGAAATCTCATGAATACAGTATTTTTCTACTTGGCTTGCTTCCATTTGAGCTGGACATACCCTAAGAACAGCTTGTTTTAGGGTGCTTCCTCTTTTGATGTTATAGTGCTTCTTTTTCAGGTCTTGGCCAGGATCATAAGCAAAAATTAAAATCAAAGGAAAAAAGTTTACTAATTTATATTAACCTTATAAAAAGTGTGTTTCAGTTGGTTTGAGATTTGGGCAAAAATTCAGGTCAGTTCTTATTTTATTAGAACTCCTTTCCTTATCTTTCATTGAAAGTGCTTGTTTTTGAAAGAGTTACAATTACGGGGCTGTTCCAATTGTAAAGTAGTCCTTGTACATTTGCAGACAGCTCCTGGTTTGTGTCAGAAATGAATGTATAGTTTGCAGCTTCATAAATTAGTTACATTGAACAATTTCCACCCCTGCAACTTGTGCTGTGAGGAATGCAGTGACAGATAGATTCTGTGCTGTGTTTGCCTATGAGATGATTTCCTTGAAGTCTCATAATGAGTTGTATTTGGCAGGATTAATGAGTATTATAATGGTAAATGGATGTTTGCAGCTCAGTTGTGTTCCATCACATAGTAACATGGGGTTTCTGGTCCCTTGGAGGCCATAATTGGTGGCATTAATGCAGTTTTTAATTACACTTCTTGAAAAAATGAATTGGAACCAAAACAAAAGCTAAGTGATCATCTCTCTATAGTGTCGTGTGGTGTAAACACAGGACCATTGCTGTCTCTGCTATCTGTGTTTTGAATTAGGCTGACTAGAGGAGAGAGTAACAGCATATTTTTGGGACTTTTTTTTTCTTACATAGTTAAATGGCTTTTTAATTCTAAGATGCAGAGGGTGTTTTTACCCATCTCGGTGGTTCAACATGCTAGGTAGCTTGCTGAACTACCTGCATAGTGGAATCCATATAGTTCTAAGTATAGTTCTGCTCCTGCAGTGAATTTACCAGGTCTTCATTTATCAAACACAAAGGATAAACTCCGACTCCTTCTCTCCTCCCCATAATACACACAGGGCAAAATGTTGATTTCTGCGGAGTCAGTGAATATTGTCTGTACCATACACGATATGTTGGGTTTTACTTTTGTTCTGTAGTGGCAACTCTCTATAGGGTGTGCTATGTCTAGATCATTGACAAGATGAGAGAGCCGTGTAAGGAAAATATAGAGAATTTATGCATATGTAAACATGGAGCAATCAACAACAAAAGAAAGAATAAATAATAAAAAAAAATCTCTACCATTGGTTTGTAATTAAGTGGTACCAGAAAATAAAAGTCAAACCTGTAAAAGTTGGTGGTGGGTTTCATTTAAAAAAAAGTCATATAGCGATTTCTATGGCACCTATCACTATAGTATCTGGGTGGTTCTTTTAAAAGCAGTGTAATTATTGTAGCACCATTCTCCTGTAACTACAGATAAATTACAATGTAAAGTAGTAAGGCATTGGTTATTTAAATAGTTACAGGGTATTTATTTAATAGTTTATCTGCCTTCCTGAAGTGCTGTTTAACATTTGCTTCCAGCTCTGCTGCAGTATCATAGACTAGAAAATGTAGCTAGAATTGCCATTTCTAATGTGATACATTAAACTGGGATTAACTCCTTATCCAAAGATCTCACTTTTATATCAGCCTTGGTGAACATAGCAAACCCACTTGTGATCCCCGTAGTTTTCCATCAGATCTACAATAAATCAACAGAGATATATCTATTGTGTGTGTAGGCCTCTATTACTTTATTTCTATCCAAAGAAACGGAGCCCAAAAAGCTGAAGTGTACATGTGACAGAAAGGCTTCAAGATGAAAGTTTAACCTCCTGGTTGATGAAAGCATTCAAAATCTTAGACCTCAGTCCTGATAAAGGAGCTGTGTGAGTAGATCCATATGCCCATGAAAATCTCTTTAAGGGAATTGGACCTCAATGAGTAAGTCTGTTTTTTATTATATTTTAGAAAGATAATGTACATCAATGCATACCCAGAGATTAAAGCCAAACCATGTGGTAATATGTTGCATAAATGTAATCTGAAGAGTGAAGGTCACTCAGAGAAGGATTCCAAATGTTATGCAATGAAATGGGTCTCCCATTTTGCTGTGCAGTGAAGGCACTGCCAAACATTTACTACTCCTTGATTAATCAGTATGTATCAGTCAGAACTCAATGGGTCTATTCTCAAAAGAAAAAGAACTACTTAATGTAAGAGTGGCAGAATCAGTGAGCCCCATGTAACCAGGTATTAATTACCTTCCTACATATGATCTATTGCTCAATGGATAAATGGGCAATCCACAAGAGCATGACTGGCAGGGGGATGGGAGGATGACACAATAAAATCCAAGAGCAGTTAAATAGGGAGGGTCAGAGTTATAAAGAAGCTTGAATTTGTTGTGGTGGAGAAAGTGAAGATAATGAAGGAATTCAAAAGGGAAGATGATGCCATGGTCAGATTAATGATGGACCAGGCAGATTATTTTAGCAGCAACATTTTGAGTGGTCCTGAAGTTGTAGCAACATTTTGAATAGAGCTGGCAGTTGTCAGGAAGCCAAAGAGTAAGAGGTTGCAATAATCAGGGTGGGAGACAATGTGGATGAGGACAAGGGTGTTAGCAGTGAGGGTAGAATGAAAAGGACAGACCTTGGCAATGTTATGGAGGAAAAAATGACAAGCGGTAAATAAACGCTTTGTAATTAATTATCAATTTCTGTTTTCTATTTTGATTGAATGTTGTAGAGTATGTAGTATGTCAAAGTATTTCTTTGACATCTGGAAAATAAAGCCTTTATTCCCCAAAGAATATGAACAATACAGGGGACAATAGCGCTGGCTTCTCTACACTGCCTTAGCATCTTTGAGGTAAAAGGTAATCTAGTCTCCATACTCATTCAATCTTTGGAGTCATTATTGAGACTGTCAATAATATTTGCAACTGTAATGGTGGGGGTTTTTGATTCAGTCACGTACTCACTAGCAATTGGCTTGCAAAACTACCAACTGATGTTCTGTAAGCTACCAGCTCCAGGTGGTATCAGTTTGGTCATTAATTAATTAACATTATTTGTAATAGTGTAGCACTTAGTAGCCCCCATCATGGGCCAGGACCCCGTTGTGCTAGATGCTGACCAAACACAGAACAATTTACATTTATGGTTCTGAAGCCACACAATGTCTTTGGCACCCAAAACATTTTATCCTGATTAATGTCTCCCAAGTCACATCTCATGTGGAAACTCTTACTCCCAATCTCCAAAATAATACATCACAGCTAGACAATTCATAATGTGTGAGTTGACTTGAGCATGCTTACATGAAAATACTGAGTCAAATTCAACATTTATGTTTTATGAAATATTCACAAAGAAAACACATTCTCATCTTCAATTCGCCTCTTTACTCAACTTTCTGTGGGACAGACACATCACCATTGGTGCTACTAGCTGCCTCTCTGCACTTGATTTAAATAAGTTAAGAGGCATTGATTGCTAGTACAGTACAATTCCATCCTGTACAGATCACCTTCTGAAGAATGTTGCTGGATGCCCCGCAATCTGGGTAAACTTCCAGGGACTAAAAAGCAACCCAGAAATGACCTGTGAGTTGTGGAAACCTTCAGGATGGACTGTATCTGGAAGGTTTGTGTTTAAAAAAAGCCAACCCAAAATCCCCAAATCTTCTTTCACTAACAAGTACTTTGAAAATTATAATACCCCCATGTTTCCACCCTACTATGTATACTGTATTTAATGCAAATTTAAGTCCTTCTTGATTGACTATTAATTATTATTATTATTATTATTATTAAGTAATTTATTTATTTATTAACATTGATAATGCCATCAGGCCTTAATACCCAGCCAAGTATTGAGACAAACCTATAACAAATTTCAGTTCCAGACCAAGGAGTTTACAATCCAAAAGTTTCCTGGTGCAATAGTTTCATTAGTAGTTCAAATAATAACAACAAACATAGAATTCCTTTGTAAGCTTGTCTGTTCTTAGGGTTTCTGTGCTGAGACCTTCCTACTCCATCTCTCAGAGAAAACTGGGACTGAGAGCCACATCTGTTTGGGTTAATCGCCATGAATCAGCGGGTGGCTTTTTTCAGGGTTCTTCTGTCTCCCTCTAAGAAAATATGTCAACAGAGAAATCCTGCCAGCCTTTGACAGTTAATGATACTGTAAAACATTGAAAAAATAAGGGGTATCCTAGATTTTATAAGGGATCAGTGTTAGGCAATCAGGAAGCAGGGCTTTTAACATTCATTTTACAGGGAAAAAAGTATGAGGGGATGCCAGCTAGCTGGATAAAAGCACAGTGTAGCTGTCAGGATCCTCTACAGCATTTAATTCATTCAAGAACTGGATTAACTTTGAAAATGAAAAAGTTGCTTCTCTAGTCATGGAGGATGGTTTGTAGGCCCCCATAAATCAGGCTGAAAGCTGCTGAGGGTGGAGAGGCTTATGTAGATGAAGTCTCTACCTCATGAGGCTTGTATGTACTTATCAGAATAAGAAAAAAAATCAGAAGTTGAATAAGTCAGCTGGGTGTAGAAACAAAATATATGATCTTATGCAGCATGGATAAACAGAATCTACGGGAAGGAAGAAATGTTCATGATATTGAAAAAATACAGATCAAAATGAAAAACAACATCCGACACTGGTAAGGGGAACACGTGAGGATTTAAATACAATGCAATACTAGGATTTTTACAAAATGATTTCACTTTAATTACCAATGCTCTCGTGTGTCTGTTCAGATACAGATTCCCTATGCATAATGGAGTCAAATCATCCACACATTTTTTTCAGTGGGTTGATTCCATTGTGCATATTCAAGTAAAATCAACTGCACATTTTTTACAGTGGGCTGAGTCTGTGAGGTCTTTCCTCTCTCAGCAGGAAATAAATCTCACATAATATCAGAAGAACAGACTATGGTAGAGCCAGTCACCTCCTATTTGCATTAACAGTGCTTGTTTATTTTAACCAGTGCTTTTTGCACTTTTAGTATATTTTTAAAGTATATGCCAGTCATATTACAACATTCCCTTGTATACAAGTACCTCAGTCTTTATACTCTTGTCCTGAACTCACATATAAACACCTATTGAAAACATCCATTTAAATGATGGTAATGATAGTAGAGTCTAATGCACAGAAAGATTTTATTATCATCTTATTTTTGTGTGTATTTTTATTAATAATGTATTGATATAAAAGATAAGAACATTTTACCTCTGGAAATTTGTATCTGCAATTTGTTCTTCCTATTGCACAAACATTTTTAGGATGCCACTCAGCAGTACCGATGGAATATTTATTTAAACAAATATCAGTATTACCCAACTAGCTGGAAAATCCATGAGTTTGGTTTTGATAGCAGAGCATTTCTCAACAATTTATGTGTGCATGCAAATTTTGTTGCTTTGGATATAGGCTAAAGTATTTGCTTTATATGTATTATTTTGTTTGAATACAAGAAAGCTGGTTTGATTTGTATGTTTTCCCCTTATAGAATTGTTCCAAGGCTCTGTCAGAGATCACGTAGAGTAATTTTTCCCATCAATCTTTGCTGTGCAGCCATGCACGAATGCAGTAGGAAAAAGGGGGCAGAAATCAAATCACTTAATTGCAGCATTTTTCATCTACATCTTTTGTTTTATGGTGGTAAAGGCCCCGAAGTAGCCTACCATGATTCATGGCTGTCACTGCTGCCGTTAGCAGTTCAATCTTTCATTCTAGGCATTTTGGTACTGAAAGTACCTACACAATTACTTTGATGAATATGACTTGTTTGTTTTTTCCCCATTTTTAGCAGAGAGTGGTTGTGCTTAATACAGACATTTAAATAAGATAGTATTCATGCCTACTGCATCTGCATTGCATTTCAAAAGTTCTGTATTTAGTTTAACAATAATGCCATTTTACCCTAAGAATTTAAGTTCACTCAGCTTACTGATTTTTTTTTTCATCTCTAATTTTTATGTTTATATAATGGATCTTCATATAACCCCTACTCCATACAAAAGGATTAACTCTCCTTTAAGATCTGAGGCAGTGGCAATTTTCTTCTCAAACCTCAGTGTTTTTATTATTTTTAAAGTCTTTTCATGAAAATGGCATGACAAAGCCAGCAAAGTGGTATGCTGTTAGCTGATCATAAACTAATAATGGTATTGGGCATATGTGAATGCATCATAGAAAGCAACTAACAATATTTGCATATTAGGAGAAATGTCAGCGGTAGCAGCAGGGGTTCTGAGACTATCTAAATGAGCAAGGTTTAAAAAAAAAAAAAAAGCCTGTTATTTTATCAGCTGTGCGCTGTCAGCACAAAATGTACCCTTCTTAAGGAAGAGACCAGAAAAAGGCATGTGATTTAATTTCTTCATTAGCACACTCGGTTCTGAACTATTATTATACCTGGCAGCATACCACTCCACATCATAACTACATGGAAATCCATTTCACACCCTACTTTGGCATCCCAGCCATCTTTCAATGCTGAATGTGTTACTGGTTTGGGTGGCCTTTACATGGCTTCAGAAATTAAAGGAACTTGGATTTCATGGAATACTCTAGTTTTCATTTAATTTTGCTTTTGTCACCCGGGTCTTATACTTGAAGCTCTGGTCTTTATTTTGTTCGTGCTCATCCTCATTCATTTCATTATTTATTACGTTTGCATTGGACTGCAAGTTCTAGATATGCACTCTGTATAAAGACATTCATAACAAATGATTATGTATGCAAGTAGGAAGTTGGACATGTCTGTTATCATTGTACGGTGATAACAATGTTCAGTGCAGTCAGTGGTGTAGTGTTGTAATAAAACTCAGTACATTAATGGTGAGGGGGATTAACCATTGGAACAATTTACTGAGGGACGTGGGGTATTCTCCATAACTGGCAATTTTAAAATCAAAATGGGATTTTTTTTTAAAAAGGTATGCTCTAGGAATTATATTTGGGAAGTTCTGTGGCCTGTGTCATACAGGAGGTCAGACTAGGGCTATAGCCGCTCTAAGCTGACGGGAGAGAGCTCTCCCGTCCACATAATTAATCCACCCCCAACGAGCGGGGGTAGCTACCGTATATACTCATTCATTAGCTTATTCGTTCGTTTATAAGCCAGCCCCCCAAGATGATTAGGTAAAAATAGCAAAAACTGTATGACACTTTCATAAACTGACCCTATATTTCAGGGATTGGCAAACTTTGGCTCCTGGCCAGTTATGGTAAGCCACTAGCCGGCCTGGACATTTTTATTACCTGGAGTGTTCACAGGCGTGGAGCCCCTCAGCTCCCAGTGTCTGTGGTTTTCTGTTCCCCGCCAATGGGAGCTGCAGGAAGTGGTGCACCACTTCCCGCAGCTCCCATTGGCTGGAAACGGTGAACCGCGGCCACAGGGAGCTGAGGGACTCCATGCCTGAAGACGCTCCAGGTAAACAAAACAACAATATATTAATTATTCAATTCAATGATTCCATAGAGTTTAAAATCATCAAATTTTGGTGTAGACTCATTTATAAGCTGACCCCCTCTCTTTGATGCATCACTTTTTTACCAAAAATATTCAGTTTATGAACGAATATATACGGTATGTCAGTGGGAGAAGCTGTTCTGCCGACATAGCCCTGTGCACACTACCACTTATGTTGGTGTAATTTATGTTGCTCGAGGGGTGTTTATTCACACCCCCGAGTGACATAAGTTATACTGACATAAGTGGTAGTGTAGACCATAGCCAAAATGTTCACAATGGTCCCTATTGGCCTTGGAATCTATGAATCTGTGAATTTTCAAAAAGGCTAAGGTTAAGGTTAAATACACAATCCCCCAAGCCCCTTAAAGAGCCAATCCTTAAACAGCAACTGCCATAACTAAATCCATAATATTTAAACCTAAATCTAATCATTAAAACTCTTACAACAAACAAGCAAAGGGGGATAAAGTAAATGTACTAACTGATAACCCTTCAGCAAGGTTTGGATACTCAAATTGTACATTGCTGTTATTTAAAATACCTAACACCAGAAGTCCAGGGCTCAAATTGTGGGGAGAAGAAATGAATCGCAAGTTCCTTCTTTTAAAATAATTTTGGACAAGGGAAGAGAGGGGAGTTTGCTAAGGCCTTGATACTGCAAACATTTACACATGGGCAAACTTTCACTGCTGTGAGTAGATCTAACTGTGAATGAGACTAACCACATCAGTAAAATTAAGCATATGCACAAGCATAGCAGTTGGGCCCAGAAGGGTCAAATCCTATAATCCAAACATACAAGTTGTCCCATGGAAGACACAATCAGATACAATGATGAAATACTCTAGATGGATACGTAGAATGGGACTACTCATGAACAAGTGTTCCAGGATCAGGCCCTTTAAGCAGACAATACATATGGCTTTTTAAATTGTCTCACATTAATCATTTCTTCAAAGAAATGGCAAGTTAGAAAGATAATTCCATCTCTCTTTCAGAATATATTAGCTCAGGCTCCAGTCCCACAAAGATTTATTCACCCAAGTAGCCTTATGCCCATGAGTAGTTCCAGTGAACAAAATGGAACCATTCTCATATGTAAAAGCGCTCACATGCATAAGTGTCTGTGGGACGAGGGCCTAAGATTTTGAAATTAATTTTTAAAATCTTTCTGTTGCTAAACCCCTCTCTCCTTGCCCTTACTGTGGAAAATATGCAAATATCTGAACATTTCTCAGAATTAAGGGGAAACAAAAAAAAACAAATAGATCCTCACAGTAAAGGTATAGAATATAAAATCAATGGGGTGCAGGAGTCCCATCCAGACAGATTGGATTGCAGGAGTGAGGCCATAAAATGTTTGATATTTACCCATTTTAAGAGATTTCATTTTAACAGACATTTGCTGGGAGCACCGCAGAAAGTTTTACCTTTGCCCTTTGGATTGCTCCTAGTACCAGTTCACTTTGCTTTGAGGTTAAGACCGCCATCAGTTACAAGCAAACCTGCTGTTGGAATTTAAAGCCACAAAACCCAGTGGCATAACTGGACTTAGGCCCCACTCCCACAGAGTACTTAAGACGGTATTGAGCAGTGGTCCTTAAACAGTCCTTGAAACTTGATGGGACTAGCCACATGCTTAATACTAAGCACCTAAGTACTTTTCTAATACAGGGCCATAGGTGGCTTTAACTCTGCTATAATTACATACGATCACTTTAGGTAAACTAACATCATTAATAAATAGATATAAAATACTTCAATATTTTGAAGATTCTTAGAATAAAATGATGATACCATGCTGAATAAGACTGATTAATCAATCAATTATAGAATGAGAATCATAGAATCATAGAATATCAGGGTTGGAAGGGATCTCAGGAGGTCATCTAGTCCAACCCCCTGCTCAAAGCTGGACCAATTCCCAACTAAATCATCCCAGCCACGGCTTTGTCAAGCCGGGCTTTAAAAACCTCCAAAGAAGGAGACTCCACCACCTCCCTAGGTAACGCATACCAGTGCTTCACCACCCTCCTAGTGAAAAAGTTTTTCCTAATATCCAACCTAGACCTCCCCCACTGCAACTTGAGACCATTGCTCCTTGTTCTGTCATCTGCCACCACTGAGAACAGCCGAGCTCCATCCTCTTTGGAACCCCCCATCAGGTAGTTGAAATCCCCCCTCATTCTTCTCTTCTGGAGACTAAACAATCCCAGTTCCCTCAGCCTCTCCTCATAAGTCCATGTGCTCCAGACCCCTAATCATTTTTGTTGCCCTCCGCTGGACTCTTTCCAATTTTTCCACAGAAGAATTGAGCTTACCTTGAAATAGCGGTCTACTGCACAGGCAATTGTTAGACTTTAAAAAAAATGAGTGTAGGTTGGGGGAGGTTGGACTTTTCAATGTAAAAGGAGGACAGTAATTACTTCTGTACTTTATATTTATTACACTTAAGAATACAAAAGAATTATTCGTTGCATTTTTTATTTCATCAAACTAACAAAAGAAACAAATTTAGACCCTGATCCTGCAAAGGCTTGCAGACACGGATAACTTTGCTCATATGAGTAGTTCTCTTGAAGTCCAGTGGGCTACTCGTATGGACAAAGTGAGGCATGTGAATAAGTCTTTGTGTGTTAGGGTCTTAGGGTCTTAGGGCCTAAAGATGCAGAGAGATTCCTAATGGATTTTTAAAAGTGTCTATGCACCTAACCCTCATTTATTTAAATGGGAGCTAGGTGCATAGCTGCATTTGAAAATCTCACTGGGCAGCTCTCTGTGTCTTTAGATCAGGGATCAACAACCTTTGGCACACAGCTCACCAGGGTAAGCACCCTGGCGGGCCGGGACGGTTTGTTTACCTGCCGCGTCCGCAGGTTCGGTCAATCGCGGCTCCCACTGGCCGCAGTTCGCTGCTCCAGGCCAATGGGGACGGCGGGAAGCGGCGGCCAGCACATCCCTTGGTCCGCGTCATTCCTACAGCCCCCATCGGCCTGGAGCGGTGAACCGCAGCCAGTGGGAGTCGCAATCAGCCGAACCCGTGGACGCGGCAGGTTAACAAACCAGCCCGGCACGCCAGGGTGATTACCCTGGCGTGCTGCATGCCAAAGGTTGCTGATCCCTGCTTTAGATACCTGAAGACCTTTTAAAATCTGGCCCTTAGTGCTTGTGTGGGGATGTTAAATGTTATATTCAGTGACTAAAGTCATGCATACCAATCTTTCTCATATCATGCATGAATGTGTGTATATGGTTATATACAGTTATAATTGTGATGATTGCATATTTTCTGATTATTTGAATATTAATTTTTCTCTTATAATTATCTTTTTTATTAAGTGATTAGACCAAGCAAAATTTCAGCTTTTCAATTTTTACTTTGCTTAAATGAGAACATTTACATGATTGATGAAAGATGTCATGAATGCCTATTTTACATGTGAAGCTTGAATAATGCCCCCAAATATTATTTAAGAAATGCATTTAGTAATACCATTTTCCTAATTGTCCTTGGCTCTGTGGACTGGCCATAGCACAGCATGCTAAGGCTCTAAACACAGCTGTACCTTGTGAAATGCTGAAAGAAAATGAACATTGATTGAAGAGAGAGGCAACGGTAGCAAATCAGTAAACATGCAGAGGTTGGAATTGATGCCTCTTCTTCAAAGTCCAAATTAATAGAGCTTTTCATGGGGGAACCAACATGGGAACTATGTGGAGATGGAATTCTCTTTGCAATCTGGGGGCAGGATTGTCTATACTTATGCGGGGATAAGTATAATAAAACTGCAGCCATCTGCAGCATCCCCCTATACACGGTTTTTGGTCAGTGAATTGGCCTACGATAGGTCAAGACCACTGTCTTGGCTCACTACCCATTGTTTTGTGGGGTGACCAGCCTGTGCTGCATAGCCACTCTCCTGCCTGCCTGTTTTCGTCCTGAACACCATGAAACTGGTTTGCTTGTGTTTGGGATCCTCTGTAGTCATGGATGGACCAGGTCAATTTCCACCATAAGTTAGGGCTACAATGTAGTATTAGCTGAAGTATTTCATTCAGTGTTATGTATTTGGTTATAGCTCCAGAAAACTATAATATATGCTAGCTTGAACTTGAGAGACTATATAGACAATTTGTAAGGGAACCACAGACTATGAAATGTCACTAAAAGCTTATATCTAAAGTAAGCTCATAGTCTACTGATATAGTGCAGTAAGTCAACACATGGGGGCTGTTTTCTGAAGCAGATGGATAAAAATGTGTTTAAGACTGGGGATGGCAGTTTGGATTTTGATGGGGGGGTGTATTAAGGGGGAGGGGTGGCAGGCTGCCTATGGTAGTAACTGTCAAGAATGCTGGAACTCTTGATAATTTCACAGCGAGTTAGTTTACCAGAGCTTACAACCTGCTTAATGCCGGGAAGAAAGCTTGTAACTGTTTTGCCTTCTCATCAGTATGTGATATGAAATAATCACAGTGGTTACTTAACAGTGATGAAAAGCTTCAGTAGCAAGGGGAAAGAGACTGCTAATCTGATTGAATGTGGGCATTTCAGGTTTGGAAATATGCGCTACCTACTAAAATGAGCTATCGACTAATTCTGAAAGAAATGTTATATGGGCTTAATGTTCATCTTCATCCACACTATAATGAGAAGGATTAGACTGGTTTCCATATGTAGAATATTTATTTCAGCAATACAGGAAAATGTATTTCCCTAATATTTTTTCTGTATGCACAAAACCTTAAATTTTGCAGATGTGATTAATGTTTTAATTTGCCGTTCTAGTTGGATACAAGTTTACCATACAATATAAATTACTTACAAAGAAATTTGCTTATATGGAGTTTAATTCATATGCTGTTTAACCACCATGTGTGGCACAGCTCTGCTGTCTCTATGGGACCAAGCAGTTGTGCAATTGATCTGAAAAATAAAAATAATCAGGTTACACAAAGCATTCCTTAACAACCTAAACCAAAGCCTTTATGAAGCAAATATGTGCTATAATTAGTGTTTATTTTAGCATGAATCGGTAAACAAGATATTAATTATAAGTTGTGAATTTAAAACCTGACACAACTCATTTTGATTGGCCAATCTTTAATTATTTATTTAGGTTGTCAATTGTGTACTTGTTCATAGATCTCATTTACATAGCAAAGGAAGGTCAATTAAACATCTTCCAAGACAATATTTATATAAATTTGCAGCCAGATACTCAGCTAGCGGAAATCAGGAGTTGAAATTGAATTCAGGAGTTACCTCAATTTATACAAGCTGAGAATCTGGCCACTAATTGTAATCATATATATATTTTTAAAAAGCAATAGAATTCTGTCTCAGGATTGCCTTTATTGCCTTTGTAAAGAATAGCTAAAAACAGTACTTCCTTGTAAATGTATAAACTGATACGAATTGTTCAGTGCATATAAATTATGGTGATCAAGATGTGTTGTTTGGTGAACCGCCTCCAAGGAGGACTCTAGCTTATTACCTCATGTTGTGCTTTAATATATATCTCTTACCTCTTCACTTACTAGCTCATGTGCAGCAACTAACTTCTCTTACATGTTGTTTGTCCTGAATTCTCTGGTGTTAAAGGTTGCTGCAGTTTTCTGTCTCCAAAACAAACAAGGAAATACAAAATATTACATTGTTTAAGTTCAAATCCTGTTTTCATTTAAATGATTGGGAGTTTGATCATTGACATCAGTGGGGACGGGATTGGTCCTCATGTAATATGAATTTCCACGCTAAGAACAACTTCTCCATAATCCTGCCTCACTGCTGGGATGGAGGTGGATTAGAAGACCTCTGGAAGTCCTGTCTAGCCCTACAATTGTATGATTCTATAATCAGTGAAGGGGAGATTGGACTGACTGAAATGAAGGCCAAATCAACCCCAGACAGAGGTGAGACTCATACCAATAAGCTCCTTGGAGAACTTCCCCCCCCATTACACTTAAAGCAAATTTCCACAAGTGCAATAATTGCAATAACATAGGTCCCTACAAATGCTTACATTCATGACTAGTCCTAATGAGTAAAGTTACATGCCTTTACTATTAATATGAATGCATCTTGTTTAGTTGACTACTTTCATAGTAAAGTGAAACTTCTGTGTTCTAGCTTTGGCACATACACTGTACAGTACATCTAATATATTTAGCACTTGTATCCCATAGCACTTCAAATTTTCACTAAGCACAGTTCATTTCAATACAAAATTTGTTAACTAATTAAACTGTTTAATTAAATATACTTAAGTAGCATTACGTTCCAATCAGTTGCATCTGATTTAATAGAGGACATATTTTATAAACATCCACAAATTCTGGCACAAAATACTACTCCAGATAATGGCCAATGTAAGAGGGCAGCATCTTCTTTGAACCTTTCAGTGTGCAGCCTTAATTCTGTCAGTAGGAATAATTGCATACTAATGACTAAGCATTGCAGAGACATCAGTGAGAAACAATAAAACAGCCCCTCCAGTAAGAAGGACTCAGGCTGAATCAGGTTTTAGTCAGTACATTTTGGGACCTACTTAAAATGCAGGGGAATTCTTTAAAACTAATTGCAGAACACATTAATTAAAATTATTTCAGGGTGAGTTTGGCAGGAGAAGTGACTCCATGTCTCCCCAAGCCCAACTTTTCTCTATTCTCCACAGCCCAGCATTTTGCTTCCCTGGAATCCCAGGAATTAAGGAAAAGAAATTCCAGGCTCTTTTTTATCTGGTGTGGCTGAAGAGCACAAATCCCTTAAGGTGAAGGGATCAGAAAAAGGGCAAAGAATAACTAGCATCACTGGTTCAACCTCAGTGCTGCCAAACAGGGATTGATCAGAACATGCAGGTGAATGAATGACATGCACAGAGATATGTTTAAGTTGCATACCACAATTTTGTTGTTTTAACAATGGAGGGTGGGTGCTGTATGCCCATGCTAAGTATGTCTCACATATCAGGCATTTAATTGGTCCAGCATGGGGTTACTGGTCTCATACCATATAATCAATAACTCAGGGTAGATCCTCTTCAGCCTACCCCTAGGATTCAGCTCTCTCACTCATCCCCCATAAGGGGGACCTCTTAAAAGACTTCAGGACTCCATTCTCCTTACCTCCATAAAAGGTCTACCAGTCAAAGCCTGGATCTCATTTTCCTCTGGGAGCTGAGTGTTTCAGCATTTATCTGCACTGGACACCAGCCACTCATGGTGCTGTCAGTTAGCTTTGACGCAACCCTGGTCCCGATCCCTAAGGTCTTCCAGCTAAATGTCAATTCCTGTATCTGACATCATCCATGCATTCCATCATCTCTGAAGGCTTAGCCACCTTGAACCGGATCTCCCTGTGTGATGTCCCTAAAAGCTCAGATGTCTTGTAACACATGTCCCTATTCATGATCACTGACCCACCCGCATCCAAAAGGATTCTCGCTAATTCACAGTTTGCATTCTTCCAAGCCCTGTCCACATGAGCTGGCTGGAGAGCTCCCCACCACACTCACCTCATGAGCATTTGTGACTAAACCAATCTCATGTTCAACCATGACGGTCTAAGCCATCCCATGTCTCTCTGAATCCTAATTCTCAAATTTACTCCAGTGCAGGCCCCAAGATCATTTTCTCCTGCAGGAATAACCAGGCATTAGATGGTTGAAGTTTGCCCATCGACATGTGGCAAGGTAGTCCCTGGACACCCAAGAAGGCTTTGAATGGGAGGTAGAGGGCATGAGATTGAATCAGTCTCCTATGTCCTCCAATAGTCAGCCAATGGGAGGCAGAGCAGCTCCTCTTCCTCCCCAAGGCACATTCCTATGTGCATCAGAAGCACAAGGAGGAGGTTGGCTCTGGCGTGTCTGGGTATGAACTTTCCCCACTTCTGTCCCACCCTTCTGCTGGTCTGACAACAACCCCTGAAACTGAGATGGGAAGGAGCAATTCCAAATTGCATAGCAGCATATTCTCTCACCGTTAGGATATTTATGGTATAAATAGGAGAGCTGTGTCTCATGCATTATGTCCCCAACCCATACAAATAAATTCCCTATCCAGAACAAACCCATCACATGCTTTTTCAGTATGCAGTGCCTATGGTATGTATCAAACCCTTTTCTTTCTGTTCTGGAATCTTGTTTTCCTGGCAGGTTGTTGTACTATAGAGGAGACCAGATATATTTTAGACATGTACTTAACCATAGTATCTGACTGTGAAACATTAATAGCACAGGTGAAAAAGGGAGCAGAATTTTGTTTAGATAAAATTTTGTGAAATTGTAACAATTTCTGTTTTTTCAGATGTTTTAATTTCTCTTTACTGAATTTCACCAGCCCAAATTCCAAATGTATCAAACACTGTGTGTTTTAATTGGCACATTAATTCGATCTCTACAACTATAAGCCTGATTTTTGCCTTCAATTTTCAGATGTGTAAGACACAGAGTTGTAAAGGTATGTAGGCATTGCAGTGCCAAGAGTTGCAACACCTAACTGATTTAGGAGTTTAAGGGCTTGTCTGTACAGTGGGGTAATGTGCTTTATGTTGACGTGATTTCTGAAGTACACTAATGTGTTGCACATTAATTGGTCTACGTTGACCCTGCTGGTACGCTTTAGCATAGTGCTGTTGAAAACAGTAGGGAAACTTTAGTGTACACCAGCACGTTAGTCTTATTTTCAAAAGTGATTTAGGCACTTAGGAGGCAAATTCTAATTAACAGTTAATGGGATAGAGACTCCTACGTGCTTAGTCACTTTTGAAACTGAGATTGAGGCTCCTAAATCAGTTAGGCATTGCAATGCTGACTGCAGTAACACCTAAATACCTTTACAATCTGGGCCTAAATGCTTAACTTATAAGTCACTTTTAAAAATGGGGCTTAGGCTCCTAAATCACATAGATTTTTTGAAATGTTTACCCAATATTTACAATATTGTACTATATTTTAAAAAGTTTTTAAAAAACTCTGTATCCTACACCATTGTGGACAATAATAAAAAAAGAAAATGCTATCAATCTCTTCATTATATAATTATAATAGTTAGTTATTTAAAGGGGGATTCACATTAGTTGATATATATTAAACATACCAAAAATTAACTATAAAGTGTTAAGAAGGCCCTACAAATTTTAGCCGGGAAGTTACAGCATTTCAAATACTTCACTGCAATAAAGAGTGTGGTATATAAAAAACTAGACATGTATACAAATATAACTTGGCAGAAATATATGTGAGTAGCTAACGGACTGTGTACAGTAAGCCAGGATTGAAACATAATCAAAAGCCTGATGCTGACATCTAAGAAGAGTGAAGTATATTAAGGTCTTCTTAGCAAGTGATGAAATTATTTTCCGAGGACCCAATTGCAAATAGAAAGAAAGAAAGAAAGGAAGGAAGAAACAGAAAGAAAGAGGAATCTTATTTGTCAATTACTTAAGGTTGCTGAAAAAGCCACAGTGAGATAATCTTATATAATTGATATTAGCAAATATAAAATTTGAACAGAAAATGCTCCAATAAATAACTTCAGTCCAGACTTTTCATAGATTCTAGGATTCTAGGACTGGAAGGGACCTCGAGAGGTCATCGAGTCCAGTCCCCTGCCTTTTCTGTCATCAGACATTGTCTTTCTGTGTCTACAACTGGGAGCTCTGGGTGGAGAAGGGAGAGAGCAAGTAGACATTTTTAGGGTTTTAAGGAATTATTTAACAAATCAGAATTTCTTCTTCAATGTATTAATTTGCAAATATCCTAAACTCAGTACAGCAATTGAATGCCAAGAAGTAAAAGAAAGGGCAGTACTATTGTATTGTCTATTTGGTTTTTACAGAGTTTTATTTAATTATTTATTTATTTTAATGTAGACCCATATCTCAATAGTTTTGTCTATGAACAAAAGAGTTTTAGGACATTTACTAATTTTAGTGGGCCAAATCATCCCCTCCACTGGTATAAAACTATTTGTTTAGGGAAAAAATGTCTGCACAGCTCTTCATTAAGTCTGCCTGTACAACACATTTTTTCAACATGCAAAAAAGGAAATCCAGATTATTATGTATTCTTACTATTTTATTTTGCTAGCTCAACAGCAGTTTATCCTTAATTAGGATAATATTAGTCACTATCATCTGTCAGGAGTTTTCTATATTTTTCCTTTCATATTTTGAATCATCAAAATAAGTTAATTCCAGAGGGCCAGACGATGAGCCCTTACTCATCTTGGCGAACAGTTATTCACACAAACTGTCCCAGAAGTCAGTAGGTACACTTCTGTGAGTAACTGCTCACCAGTGCTAATAAGGGGTTCCTAAGACCCATCTGCGGGTAGTAATGGAAGAGCTGGCTGAAGTGGTAGATGTATACTTGTTCACAGGGCCGGATTAACTCTCCTGTGGGCCCAGTGCTATTAGATTTTGTGGGGCCCCTGTATATGTCTTTTTCTTAATTTAAAACAAAATGATCACAATTATGGCATCGAGGCTATTAATACTATACTAAAATTGCCTTTTAATTAACATAAAGCTGCTCTGTGGTTACATTTCAGTCTTAAAATATGTAGAATATAGTAAAGTTAATTTAAAATGGCCTACTTCTTACCTTAGAACAGCTGTTATATTAGTTTATTTCTGGGAGGGAGTTTGGGTGCAGGAAGGGGCTCCTGGCGGGGGCAGAGTTTTGGGATGCAGGAGAGGGTGAGGGGTGCGGGCTCTGGGAGGGAGTTTTGGTGCAGAGGGGATTCTGACCTGGGGCAGGGGGTTGGGGTTCAGGAGGGGGTGCAAGGTGCAGGCTCCAAGCAGGAGCTGCTTACCACAGGTGGCTCCACGTTGGTGGCGCATCAGGGCTCAGGCAGGTTGCCTGCATGCCGTGGCCCCACGCCGCTCCCGGAAGTGGCCAGCTGCTGGCATGTCTCTGTGCTCCCCTGGGCAGAGGGGAACAGTGTGTCTCCGTGCGCTGCCTGCACCCACAAGCACTGCCCCCACAGCTCCCATTGGCCGGTTCTCCCCCCCCACCAGGGGCCACAGAGACTCCTGAATGTCTCTTATTTTGATAAAATCCATTGTCAAAATATGCCGTGACTCATCCATGTTTTCTCCAAAGTTTTTGTTACAAAATCACTTGAAGTCTGAGGATTTATCCTATTGCAAAAATTATATATATTATCTGGTGAGGGGACAAAATAATTGCAGCTCTCCACTCCTTTCTGTCTCTCCCATCCTCTTCCCTCCTGGTATTATAGATTAATGTTCACTGTGGGTAGTTTTGTCCTTTAAAACAAAAACAAAAATGAAGCAAATGTAGTGAGGTGCTGGATTGACAGCACTTGACCCTGAAGCTCTCTCTTTAATCAAAGAACAGGTGTAGTATGGTCAAGGATAATGAACACTTTCTCTACACTTTATCATCAGTGCACCTCAACTGTGTCTGAGATCTTACCTTAGACCTTAGTCCATCCCGTGCTTTGCTGGATATTGGGCTACCTATATTTGCCATCCTTGCCTATTGACTGCTCTTCTCTCCAAATCTTCCCATTTCATGTTGAGGTGCTTGATGTTGTT
Organism: Trachemys scripta elegans; assembly: GCF_013100865.1. Lineage (NCBI taxonomy): Eukaryota > Metazoa > Chordata > Testudines > Emydidae > Trachemys > Trachemys scripta. The sequence continues at coordinate 131,536,760 of NC_048300.1, read as the reverse complement.
CAGAACTATTTGTTTCCATGTTGTTTGCAGTCTTCCTCTCTTTCTACACCTCTACCTTGATATAACGCTGTCCTTGGGAGCCAAAAAATCTTACTGCGTTATAGGTGATACAGCATTATATTGAACTTGCTTTGATCTGCTGGAGTACGCAGCCCCCCCTCCTCCCCCCGGAGCACTGCTTTACCGCGTTATATCAGAATTCATGTCGCGTTATATCGGGGTAGAGGTGTACTTGCGTTTTCTGGCTTCCATTCAAGGGAGGTATTTGGTAAGCGTTCTTTTTCGATTCTCAGCACATGTCACAGCCACTGATGTCTTCTTTTGTAGATTATTTGTGAGTGGGGACCTTGTCTAATAATTTTTCTGACTTCTTCATATGTTATTCCCAATATACTTCTCAGACATTTGTGATGAAATGCATCCAGCTTTTGCATATTTTTCTTGGTAAGTTGCCATGTCTCACTGCTAGATGTTGTGATGGTGATAACAATTGCTTTGTACACGTTCAGTTTTGTCTTGAAGGAGATATTTTTGAGTTGCCAGATGTATTTGGTCTTCCAAATGCAGTGTTTGCCATCCCAATTCTTCTTCTTATTCCCTCTGAACTAGTACCATCTTGGCTGATGGTACTTTCAAGATACATAGAATTGTCCACCTTCTCCAGTTTCTCTTCTTCAATTCTGATTTCTGTTCCAATAGTCCCCATTAACATGACTTTACATTTCTTTTCATTGTATCTCAAACCCATCTTCTTCATTACTTCTTTTTCTTGAAGACATGGAATCAGTCATCTGTTCGCTGTGCAACAAAATATGGACAGAGGAGAAAGTGCTGGAAAAATGGACCCTCAGTATCATAATTAAGTTACCAAAGAAAGGTGATCTAAACAATTGTTCAAATTGGAGGGGAGTAACACTTCTATCTGTTACAGGAAAAGTATTAGCAGCAGTCCTCCTGAACAGAATGAAAGGAAATATGGATACCATCCTACGTTAACAACAATCTGGATTTAGGCAAGGGAGATCATGTACAGATGCTATTTTCACTCTGAGATGGATTATTGAGAACACAATTGAATTCCAAGGCAGTCTTGCCATCAATTTTGTGGACTTTCAAAAGGCATTTGATAGTGTAAACAGAGAAACAATGTGGAAAATTGTGGAACTGTGTCTGAGACTTGCCTTTAATTGAGTGAGGTTATCCAATACTCAAATGTAATGCAAGTTGGTATCAACTGGCCTTGACCTGGTTTGAACTAAATAAAAAAGGCTGTGTGGCCCATTACTATCTTTTTAACTTTGAAATACGGATGCTTGCCTGACTCATAGATAATCTCTGTAACTTCACACAGCCAACAATAATCTAATGTCTTTTGGGTCAAGTGAAAATGCTTTCTGGACCAATCTACTTTTAAAAGAGAAAAACAAGTGTTTCTTTTTAGTGATTGCTTTGTAGCTTCACTGAGAATAGGGGGACAAATATCCCTGTTTAATTACTTGTATTTTAAATAAACCATTTGCTTCCTCTCTTTCTGAGACTAAGTTGATTTGATCCAGAGAGCACACATACCCAAGGGATCACTCTGTTTTGATTTATGGGGCCTTTTATGCAGCAGACGATCCTTCCAATCAGGAGGCACTATTGTGCTTTTTATGATTTACAGTATAATGAAGCAAAGCAGCACAGTACATATGCATCATAAAGACTGGAAATAGGCTGTAGGCCTCAACTATTGCCTTTTCCCAATAAGTACTGAAAAAGTGCACCCTTTTTTCTGAATAATTATGTCCCTGATGAAGCGACAATATCATTAAGTACGCTTTGTTTTTCGAGAAGGGAGCAAAGAGAGAGGCTATTACTTACTGCCCTTCAGTGATAAATATTTCAGCCTTCTGTTTATCACATATGTGTGTTTTATTTACATTTTTACACAAGTGAAAGATCTAACTGCTTCACACAAGTCAGAGTTGGCAATACATGTCTTTATTGGAAAAATACTGCTGGGGGTAACATTAACTCTTTGCAGATGGTGGAATGTTATACAGACATCCCACAGTTACCTCACTAATTTCTCATGTATAGAGAGAAAAATGTGACACCTCAGGTACCTCTGGATGGTAACTGTTGCCAAATGCAAATTTGTAATGGTCATCACTGTAATAAATTCTTCTATACATGCCTTTCATTAGGATTCTAATAAATGTCTCTGGTGTTCTGAGGGTTAAAGTACTTTCATCTATTACAGCCAAGGTCACAGTGAAAAAAAGAGCTACAGTGAGTGATTGTAAATATTAATATAACAAAGGCCAGTCCTCAACACATGTTAAAATTAATGCTGAGGTTATGAGACAACCCAACAAAACAAGAATGTTCAGGCAAGGATGTAGCTGTAACATTTATGTGCTCTGTTATGGTGCAGTATTGCAGAGATCTGAGACCAGGACGTAATGTTATATAAAATGTATGTATACATCTTTACTTTGATATTATTTCTGTAACTCCATAGATCAACATGATGTTTCACAGAATAAAGAAAGATTCCCTATCCAAAAGAGAATGCAATCAATTGAAGGCCCTGGATTCTGCAATGAGTACTATACACAAGGACCCCTGTCCCTGCACAGAATCCCTTTGAAGTCGAGGGGCTCCGGGTTCGCGGCATAGAGCCAGTTGTAGGATTGAAATTTCAGATGCAATCCTGCAAAAAGGATCTGTGCACAGATTATTTTATGCCTGTGTGGATCCCTTTGAAAGACTAGAGACTAAGGTAAGGCTGGAACCCCAGGAAGAAATAACATACAGAAGAGCTGAGGAAAGGTTGGACAAAGGAGACAGTAAAATTATGCAGCCACATGGAGCATAGAATGGTGGTCTTGGTGGTTCCTTTTGTTTTTGTTAATATTAATTGTTTTGATTTAATTAGAACTGAGTCAAAAAGAAGGTGGCAGTGGGTCAGGGATAGAGTTTCATGTCTATCTTTGAATGGTTGCTTTCTGGAGTTGAGTTAAATGAACACCGACTTCTTTGTGAATTTTATCTTGACAATAACATCAAATAGATATGGTCCTGAGTTGTTACGTTCAGGTCCAGATCCAAATTTTCCCCTATGCTTATGGAGTTCAGCTTCTTATTCCAGAGCACCCAGCGCTCTTTGGGGCAGCCAAAGCCAGGACCAAATTTTTAGAATTGCTGAACTATCAAAACAATTTGGAAATACCCCAATATTCATTGCATCCATTACTGAGCCCTTCAGTTCTTGTTTGCATGCTACACTAGCCTCCTTTGAAAAGCCTCCATGTTCATACCTCAGGTCCCTGGTGGGTTAGAATCACCCAGGGAGTCCCTCAGTGCCAACTGGTATACCATAACTCACATCAGGCCTGCCACACTCATTGCCCCAACTCACTGTTGTCATAATCTGTATTTGAAAGGTGTCATAGGCAAACCGGTAACACACTGGTCATTAATATTATTGTGTGGTGATTGTATGTACAGGCAGTGCATAAAGGATTATAGACGTGTTGGAAATATGTTCATTAAAGGTGTTCTGCAAGCAGTGCATGAGCCCAGCCTCTCCTAGACAAAGGAATGTTGTTTCCCCTGTTTTCCTGTGTCTCCAATGTAAATTGAGCTAGGTAATACCTCAGAGGACAAGAAAAAGTACATCTATATATAAGATAAACAAAGCCATCAAGTTAAACGAGCAGGGGCAAAGACAGCTTAAAGCTCACAATGGGGGAAGGAGCCTGCACCCCCAGGAAGCCTTCCTGGCTCTTGAACAGAGACAATAGTCTTTGGAAAATATAAGTAGAAGGAAAAAGACATTTTGGCATCCATCACCTAGAGGACAAATTTCAGAGTTACAGCCATGTTAGTCTGTATCCGCAAAAAAAACAGGAGTACTTGTGGCACCTTAGAGACTAACAAATTTATTAGAGCATAAGCTTTCGTGGGCTACTGCCCACTTCTTCGGATGCATATCTGAAGAAGTGGGCTGTAGCCCACCGAAGAAGTGGGCAGTAGCCCACGAAANTTGTAATAAAACAAGAATAAGTCTATTAACAAAGAACAGAGATTTAAGTGATAAGTATGAATACAATGGACAGGTTTGGTTACAAGTAAACCAAAGCAAAATACACTTTCTAGTGACTAAAACTTAACTTCAACTAGTTACAATCTCTGCCTAAGCAGGTTTCTCACCTATAGTCAATTCCAGCTACTCTTGGTTTTCACGTCAAGAGAATCCACATCTCATGAGCTCAAAAGGAGCTACTCCTCCTTTGTCCTCTAGAAGAACAGGAGTACTTGTGGCACCTTAGAGACTAACAAATTTATTAGAGCATAAGCTTTCGTGGGCTACTGCCCACTTCTTCAGATATGCATCCGAAGAAGTGGGCAGTAGCCCACGAAAGCTTATGCTCTAATAAATTTGTTAGTCTCTAAGGTGCCACAAGTACTCCTGTTCTTCTAGAGGACAAAGGAGGAGTAGCTCCTTTTGAGCTCATGAGATGTGGATTCTCTTGACGTGAAAACCAAGAGTAGCTGGAATTGACTATAGGTGAGAAACCTGCTTAGGCAGAGATTGTAACTAGTTGAAGTTAAGTTTTAGTCACTAGAAAGTGTATTTTGCTTTGGTTTACTTGTAACCAAACCTGTCCATTGTATTCATACTTATCACTTAAATCTCTGTTCTTTGTTAATAGACTTATTCTTGTTTTATTACAAAACCATCACAGTACTATGTATTAAACTGAAGGGTGATGTTCTCGGCTGAACTAATAGGCTGGTTGAAAGGAAAAAACTTAATAACTTCTGTAAGTATCCAGTGAAAGGGACTGGACACTGCAGAGGTGATGGTTTTGGGGAGATTCAGGAATGGAAGGGCTGTTGGAGTCATCCTGCAAGGAATAGCCAGGCTGGTGAAAGCCAAGGGGAGGCTATTGTGCTGTGAACATGCTGCTAATGTCAGGGCTCTGAGCCAAAGCTGCATAGCACAGAAGCAGCCAAGGCTGACAAGGCAGGTGGTGACAGGACCCCTTACCGGTATGGGTGACCCCTCAAAGCATCTCAATTAAATGAGTCTCCACTGAAAATATGCAACCACGTCAAAAGTGGAAATGTATTTTTCTTGTACTCACAGAAAGGGGGACATCAGTAAGGCCGCGACCTGATAATTTGCTTCACTTGTGCAGGGCTCCAATGACTCCAACAGAGCTCTGCCCAGCACAACAAAATCTAGGAATATATCTAAAATAAATAGGTAATAGTTGGAGGAGAGGAAACCTATTCCTCTCAAATCTTCCTCCTCATCCCTACCTGTGTTTATGAATGTCCTGTGAACAGCACTGCCAAAGAGAGGGCGAATGGGCAGGAGTTCTTCCCTCAGCTCTTTGAAGCTGAAGGAAAGCAGATAGGGTTTGTTTAGAGCAGGTGAATCTTGTCTCCTATTCAGGAGTTTATAAAAAAGATTGTGCTCACTGAGCCAAGATGGGGGTGGGAGACGAGAGAAATGTTCCGTAGAAAAAGATTGCCAGAGCAGACTTTCCACAGAAAAGGGAGTTGAAAACTATGTGAGTGGTTTATCTTGAGGATGAATAATTATATATTTATTTTGGTATTGATCATTTTGTATGTATTATTTCTTGGCCACTCAAAGGTTGAGGATGACCACAGTAGTTCAAGAGGCTATTACAGTTTAAGCTGTACTACAGTGATAAGACTGTGAACCTGAAATTACTTCTGCACATACTTAATTTTAGGCCCGTGGGTAGATCTGTTGAAGTCCCAAAAGGAAGCGTGGGTTAAGATTTTGCCTCTTGCCTGCGTAGTTTATATGTAGTTTGGCCCAAAGCTATGCTTTTCTTCTTTTGAGACTGAAATTGTTTTGCTGGTTTTGGACCGTAAAACATACTGGTTCTCTAATTCATCTCATTTCTTACCTTAATCCAAATCTGATTTTGAGGTCTATTATGATGAAATATTATTCTTGCTAAACAAAGAAAAAGTGAGCTTTCCAAATTGGACTAATAGCACTATGTGGATTTGTGGTTTTATATACAGATAATATGGTAATATGCAAAGGAAGGGGCCTCCTGTATATATACACATCAGCTTTGAGGACATTTGGGAATAGAACATGAACAGGCTTAGTGATTGGGTGTAGGTTCAAAAGGAATATTTTTACTTCACATTCTGTCTTTTATTTTATATAAGAACTGCTTATATAAGAACAGGCGTTTTATGGTGTTTCAAGTGGTTTCTACACCTTTCAGTACATGGAGCTTTAAACTGGAAAGGTCCCTCTTTTTTGAGTTTTGTTTCCAAGCAATGTGGTAATTCGAAAAACCTGCTGAGTAGAATTAAACATAAAGTCCTAAGCCAATGTCCTCACCCTTTTATTGGGCTTGCTGCCTACTGTATCTCCTTCACTGCTTGCAGGCAGAGGCAGATTTTGTGGGGCCCTGGTTTTGTGGGGCCCTGGGCCAGATCAACTGGGGGCCTCTTCCCAACCCTTTCGCCTGCAGGTCCTCCCCCACCTCCTGCCCGTGCTCCTGCTGGGAAATGGTGTCGGGGCATGGAGGCTTGTCCCAGCCCTCTTACCAGGGAGCATAGTCGTGGCATGGGTGCACCCATTTTTCCAGAGCCCCCCAGTTGGCTGGGGCCCCTGAGCATGGGCCCGATTGGCCCAGTGACTAATTCACCACTGCTTGCAGGGCTGGGCATTGTGGTTTTGCCCCAAGCTTTAACAGAACTATCAACTGAAATCAGTTGAGCGTGCAGGCATGCCTTGTATCCCAAGTCATTCTGGAGAAGCAAATATTCCAGCATACACATTGTAGTCCAATTACTCCCCAAGGTAACACTGCTGATGTCAGTAGAATGCATTTCTTTACTGTGGTGTGAAATGTATTGTACATCCCTGTGCCCTCTCTTCAGTGGATATTCTACTTTATGAAAATTATTGCGAGACCACATGCCCAACCTTGTAGCATGATGCTTTCCAGTTGCTACAAGTGTGTCACTTTAACACACTAGCGAATGAATGTTGCAGTTCTTGTCTGTCTCTTTTGGTGTCTCCTTAGTTTGGGAGAAAAGAGAAGCCTGTTCATTATGAAAGTTAAAGATTGTACCTCTAATAAAACATGTCGATAGAGAAGCAATTATGTGGCATTGCACATGTGAACTAGATTAATAGAATGTTTCTTCAATTTCAAAACTGCAAAACTATTAGATTTGTGATGTACAGTATCCATAAAATAATTATTTTCACATGTGTCTGCACTTTCTAATCTTATTTGCATATGAATAGCAGTTCTATAGAGTTTCTAATAAGCTATCACTTTTGTCATGGTTATCCATATTCACACTGTATATTACTGCTGAATAATATACTCCTTTACTCAAGTATATAGCTAGCAGTAGCATTTTTTTTAGCCAGGTTTCATTTCAAAGGATCTTCTGACACACGAGACATAAAAGATAAACACAGTTATGCTGACTAGAGTAAGAGCTATGTTCTCCTGAATGCTTTCACTTTTCGAAAATAGCTGCCCCAGGATCCTGTCTTGAACTGAAATTGTTCCCTCATATTAACTGTTCACCAATCCTTTGACTTGTTTTTGACTCTTAGAAAATTATATGACAGGCAGCTTTATTTGATTGGCGGGGAAGAGGGAGAGAGTTGGACACTCTTTTCATAGATGTATCACTTAAAACACCAGCATTTGGTAAGAGTTGGACTGATGTTAAGGAAGGGAAGAAACCCTAGCTAAAGAGGTTTAACACCCCCCCACTCCACCCCTGACAACATGATGTGTATAGAGTACCAGGTATCCTCTTTGAATGAGGTTGTTAAACATGACCTTTGTTTACATATAATGACATGCAGTTATCAGCATAATCAAAAACTTATTTAATCCTTTTCTAATTCTAAAGTGATTAGCAAGGGCTGAAAAATCACCTTATCTCACTAAAACACAGGTACAAACACAGAGTAAATATTTTGGTAAACAATTATTCTGCCCTTGCATATTCAGCAGTGTGCTAAATTATGCATAATCTTGCATAAGTAATAAGTGAAGGTAGCTTAAATTCAGGGGTTTTTTTTACCTGACCTATTTCTTTCAGTGCTGTTAGCTTCTTAAATCATGTATGAGCTTTCTGTAAGGCTTCAATGAGTAGTTCTAGTGGAGAGACTTCAGTAATAAATTTCAGGAGAAGACAAGTTTTTTGACAGGCATAATGCAACACATACAGAGTTTGGAACTCACACTCTGGGAATTTAGAGCAATCCTTGCAAAGCAGCTTTTCCCTATTACATTAATAGAGAAAATGAAGTATGAAAGTCCTCAGGAATTACTGCTAGGTGTAATTTAAATAATTTACCAGAAGACAGTTCAGCACATGCATAGAACAGGGGCATACAGAGTTTGCCATAAGCAGTTTATAAATAAACTATATTCTGCTGAAGTAAGTCAGGCATAAATTATAACTATTCCTTTTGTGGCTATACTCTGTACCTCATTGTAATAGTTATTAAAAAAAATCTGGGTTATGACCTTCTACTGGAAATCATAGACATTGCCTGCCTTGTACCTTTCTTATGAGCATGCTTATATTTAATAGTTTGGCTGCTATGAGATCAAAGTAAAATTACTATTGCTGGAAAAAAAAGAAAAAATGCATTACATTTTTATAAACAGAATCTAGGTAGAATTTTTTAGCTCAGCGGAAAAAAGTGTTCAGTGCCGAAGACCGTTGACTAGTATCTGACCATTTTATGAAACCCTTATGCACTTTAATGTATTATTCTATTTCTAGCCTCAAATTTTGAAAGTTAAAATGAAAAAATAACTTGAGAGTCCCAATAGAAAATATGAAATGCAGATGCTAGAAACTATGCAGCAGATACAAAATTTGTTAAACATACTAGTACAGATTGGACAGCCTCTACTGCATAAAGCATTAGAGTTATTAAAGACTGGGCAGCCTCTGTTGACAGGAAACATTTTCATAAACGCATTGTCAGTACTTAGAAATAGGATTTAAAAGTAAAAGGTCAGGTGATCCAGAGCACTTCATTTACTCTTGAAAATAAAATTGAAAAAAGATGTTAAATGTATCAAGTATCGGGGGTAGCCGTGTTAACCTGTATCCATAAAAACAACAAGGAGTCCGGTGGTCCCTTAAAGACTAACAGATTTATTTGGTCTTTCATGGGTAAAAAACCTTACTTCTTCAGATCATGGAGTGAAAATTACAGATGCAGGCATTATTTAATGACACATGAAGAGAAGGGAGTTACCTCACAAGTGGAGAACCAGTGTTGACAAGGCCAATTCGATTATCTGATGTTAAATGTATTTGATTTTGTCAGATTTTAGCCCTGCATAAGAGAGGTGGGGAACCATCGGAAATTATTTAATATTTATTTTGTCCTCCCTACATTATGCAGTCTATGACACCCATAGACTGGGGCACACATCAATATTATTCTATCCCCAACCTTTTATTCCCCAAATCATATACTTCACCCTGCTGTATTTCAGCACCATGCACGCTCATTCTTTTGGACTATTATCTATTGTAAATGTCTTATCCCATCATAGTCACAAAAGACCATAACTAAACACCAGTCACAGGTGAATAAAGACCAAGATGGTGAACACTGGCTTCTTCCCTTCTTAGGCCCTGTGTCAGCAAGTCACTTTATTAGATGCTTATCTTGAAGCATGTGCTTAAGTCCATTTTTATGAAGGAAAGCACTTAAGCACTTTGCTGAACTGAAGTCTTTGTAGACAGGAGGACCAGCCTGCATTTCTACTAGGTGGTATATAAACATATCACAAACACACATTAAAAAAAAAGAAAAATCCCAAATGCTCTTGATTAACCTCCCCACCCCAACTACACTTTCTGAATACCTTGTAATTGCTGTAACAAGCAAACCTTTTTTAATAATCATATTTGACATTTGTATAATAATTTTAAGCTTTTTTTACCTTACCACAAGTCATCCAACCAACATTTCCATTGTATCAATGATGATGATCCAAAAGTTAACAGGGCAAACTTGTTAAAATAAAATGAAACCAACATGCCCCTGCTCTGGTCTTCCTTCAACCCCCCAACCTTTTTTATTAATGTATTTATTGAGGAAGTAAAATAGAAAGATCTATGTACTGTGAGAGAATCTTGATTGTTAGTCCCAGCCTGTCCCCTGCTCACCTCGGATTGGGTGTTTTCTATACTTCCGCTCCCTAACCACTGCAATGTGGATATTGTAAGACTGCACTCAGTAAGGCCCTGATCCTACATCTCATTGTGTGTGTGTGGGCACACCATTGAACCTGTGTGAAGTCCACTGAGGTAACTGGAGCTCTGTGGGAGCAAGGTGAGTTACAGGATCAGGGTCTGAGGCTGAGAGAGGGTTGGGGCTGACCGCAAGTTACCTTGGCCTGTTATTATAGAATGGTTCGGGTGGAGCTAGTAGTGAACTGGCTTTGACCGGCCAGGCTGGCTTCCAGCCACTCCGACTGGATAAACAAGTGAAGAAATAAGCGGGGCCCAAGAGTGTTAAGTGTGGGAATAGAAAACAATAGTGTTTCCTGCCAGAACCTGCTTGTGGATGCATATGCCCCCTGAGAAAGAAATGATGATAAAAATGGCTATGAGAATTGCTTTAGATGAACAGTCTCACCTGCAGACCTTGGCCTTGTGGGTGTCCAGGAACTACCCACGCTGGAGCAGCACCTGCTACGAGCAGGGCCGGCTTCAGGGTTTATGCTACCGCAAGCGGCAGGAAAAAAAAAAAGAAAAAGCCGCGATCGGCAGCAGCTCCACCTCGCTGCTTTCTTCTTCGGCGGCAATTTGGTGGTAGGTCCTTCCCTCCAAGAGGGACAGGGACCCTCTGCTGAATTGCCTCTGAAGAGCCCAACGTGCTGCCCCTTCCCCTTGGCCACCCCAAGCACCTGTTTGCTCAGCTGGTGCCTGGAGCCGGCCCTGGCTACGAGTCCTCAAGGACAAGGCTGAAGGGTCCGGGAACTGTCCATTGCAGAAGGGGTGTAAGCATTGATTCTTGCTTGGTTGTTGGAAAGCACGTATTTAGTAACGCATGAAGGCTGGGAAGCTTATTATACTTTGGCAATAAAACCAGTTATACTTATAAATCTGGTGTGGCTTCATTGAGTGTATCTGAGCCCCCCTTTGGCATGACAGAGGGGTAAAAGGGAACCTTTGCCTGTCTCGAAGGCTATTCAAACACCACCACTACAATTGACAGATTAGAATATTCTCCTATAGGTATAGATTTTATCTGAATGTGACCACTGTGTTTACAGGATTTTTGTGAGTACCACTTTATAAGTCTTTAGTGTTAGTTTAGGAGGCAGTTTATTGGAAAACCTGTCTAGAAGAATGCCATCCATGCTTACAGGCCTGATCTTTGCTAAATAGTGCTTAATGTTCATTGCCAGTCATTAGTGGGTAAATAGTTACACTCATGATGTTAGCAACTAAGTAACAGAGTTTCCTCAGGAAAATCAGGCCTAGATGGTGCTTATTCTGCTTTGATCTCATTTCCCCAGGTAACTAGAGCTCTGGGACTCTTATCCTTTTGGAATGCAATTCTTTGTTATTCCTACTCAGTGGACAAGAAGTATTTTCCATGTCCATAATTAATATTCACACATTAAAAGTCTGATCACATGATTTGTTTGTCCTGATTGCCACCTTGAATTCACTGTAAGCAGTTTTTTGTTTTTGTTTTTTAAAGTATCACGCTGGTTTAAGCAGTGATGCTTTCTAGCAGTGGTTGGTTTTTTTTTCATTATTAAATTGCACTGTTAGTAGATTAAGTAATGTTAACAAGAAATTTCTCCTTAATATGCAATAAATATATCTTGTTGGAATGATAAAAACAATTTAGTTCAAACAATTTCATTAACATCTTTACCATGATCGCAGAAAATAATGTGCAAAATCAAATCATATCACTGTCATGCTCCTGACCCTGCGTTGCAAATTAAAAACACAGTAAAGTGTCATAAATCTCAGCAGCTCAACTTGGGTTCACTTAATAGAATTATGACAAAAGCAAATGTTTTGTCACTTTCAGGCTGTTGCCATGAAAATTTGTAGTGCATAATTAATGATAATTCACTCTTTAATGCATGTGTATAAAAGCATATGAAGTTGCCACTGGTGCCACAGAAACAATATCTTTTTCATTGTAAAAATGGTAGTGCCATTTCAGCTAACATAGTGAGTCAGAGGAAGGATAATGGAAGTTGTCAGAGGCACAATAAATAAGATTAGAGTGGACAAGGAGAAGTGAAAAGTGTTAAATGAATTGAAATTTTCAATTAGAAAAGCAAAGCAAATCCTGTATGTATCATTTCCCTCCACCTTCTTTTAAACCTTCCTGAATAAATGCAATCTAATTGCTTGAATGCTAGTTGATAAAATAAAATAAAGATTTTTCAAAGGAAGGAATTACAGTTACATGTTGTTGCTGAAGGTGGTTAATTTTTTTAATACAGTTTTTTTTAACCCTCTAAGGTATGAGTGTTCCTCTTTCTAAGTAGAACTGAAAGATCATAACTTCAGCTAAGCAATGGCAAAAAATAAATTAGATGCTGGATGCTATGCATTGCATTGCTTCCCTAGTTTTCTTACATGCAGAGTATTTCTGAGTGATATGTCCTGCTGAAAATTGAGGATTGTAAAGGATCCAACCAGAGGTGAATGATTAGGTGAATATCATTTTTATCAGCACACTTCTGATGTACTTGTAACATCAATAGACATTGAATTTACTCTGTAACAAAGCAAGTTCGTCCACATTATGCTTCTAATTCTGTCATTCTTTTTCTTGATCTGAAAATTTGAGAATTGTCTGCTTCATCCAAGGGCAAGTTGTTCTCTAGTAATAAGGGGACAGCCTATATAATCTTCTCCTCTGGATAGTGGTTTTAAAAATATACTTTGGAAATCATTTTGTAAGGGGAGATCCTCGTCATCTGATCATAATTTTTTCTCACTGTGCCTGACCATGGGGTCTCCTCCTTGAAGGCAATAATTTAAATACTGGGACCATGTTAGAATTGGGTTTGGGGACTTTCATCTACTTTTTCATTTAAAGCTGCCATCTAAGTCTACCTCTTATCTAATTCCCTTCTGTCATAGCAATCAGGCAACCAGGACTCCTAGAAGATTTCAGCGTGACTCCATGAACAGAAACTAGGGTGCTAGAGTGTAGTACCAGGCATATTTCTTTCCTAATACCTCATCTTTTGGTAACCCCAAAGGTGGAAGTCTTTAGGGTACTTCGGAGACTGGATCGTGCATATGGTATTCCATTCTCCCATTCCTTCCTAATGTAAGTCTAAGTTTTAAATTGCTTCTAATGTTTTGGAGTTCTGAAAATAGTTGCCCGTTACTGTCTGAACTGACCTGGAGACATGATATGGCAAAATGCCTAGTCCTTTATTGGAGTTACTTAAGGTTGACATCTAATGTACTTGATGGAGTGCATGAGTCACTATTTCTGAGAATTGCAAAGTTTTTAAAGATTGTTCACAGTGTTTGTGAGCTGCTGAGTTACTTTAATTCCTTAACTTTTCTCCTCAGACACACATTCATGCTCTCAGACAGCCTGCCATGAAAACTGTTTACAGTTGATAAAATAGTTATCCAATAAACACAGATTAAAATCAACAAAACCTTTTGTGGAGTAGCAGGAAAGAACTGGTATGTTAAAAAGGCTATCTTCAAGATCTACCATCCTACAGGAAGTTTAAAGAAAGGCTAGGATAGAAATTGTAATATATATATATATATATATATATATATATATATATATATATATATATTTAAAAACAAGTCTTGTTGGAATTTTTGATTCTATTTATTTTATTTAGTTGTTGTTGGTCCTGCTTTGAGCAGGGGATTGGACTAGATGACCTCCTGAGATCTTTTCCAACCCTATGATTCTATGAATCTGCCAAGTGGACTCCATCATCTCTAAAAAACACAGGATGTATTGGATGTCTCTGTGTGTGATCACCAATCCACCTGTATTCATAATTCTCCTGGCAGCCTCACGGTTCACACTCTTCTGGGCCATGTCTATATAGGCTGGCTTAATGGCTCCCCACCAAACTTGCCTCACAAACATCTCTGACCAGATCGATCACGTGTAGCCATAACCACCTAATTAAGTCCACATTCCTCTGAACCCTAACTCTTAAATTTACTCTGGTGAAATCCCCAAGATAATTTTCACTAAAGTGAATAATGAGGACATCAAGCAGATGTAGTTTGGCAATCGAGTGCAGAAGAGACATAATATGATCCAAGAATGTGCCCCTTCTGCCATACCATTGAAGACAAATGACTTCACTTGAAATTCAGTTGTGACCCATCTGGTGACCTAGCCTGTCTACTTGTGTGCTGAGCCCATAGTAGAGTGCCTGCAGATGCAGACATAGAATCATAGAAGTGTAGGACTGGAAGGGACCTCAAGAGGTCTAGTCCAGTCCCTTTGAACTCAAGGCAGGACTACATAATAACTAGACCATTCCTGACAGGGGTTTGTCTCACCTGTTCTTAAAAACCTCCTGTGAGAGTGATTTCACAACCTCTCTAGGCAATTTGTTCCAGTGCTTAACTCCCTGTTAGGAAGATTTTTTTCTAATGTTCAACCTAGACCTCCCTTGTTGCAATTTAAGCCCATTGCTTCTTGTCCTATCCTCAGAGGTTAACAAGAACAATTTTTCTCCCTCCTCCTTGTAACAACCGTTAATGTACTTGAAAACTGTTATCATGTCACCTCTCGTGTCACCTTCTCTTTTCCAGACTAAACAAACCCAATTTTTTCAATCTTTCCTCATAGGTCAAGTTTTCTAGATTTTGTTGCTCTCCTCTGGACTTCCTCCAATTTGTCCACATCTTTCCTGAAATGTGGCACCCAGAACTTGGACACAGTCTTCCAGTTGAGGCCTTATCAGCATGGAATAGAGTGGAAAAATTACTTATGTTTGCTTACAACAGTCCTACTAATACATCCCAGGATGATGTTTGCTTTTTTTGCAACAGTGTTACATTGTTGATTCATATTTAACTTGTGATCCACTATAACACCCAGATCCCTTTCTGCAGTACTCCTTCCTAGGCTATTTCCCATTTTGTATATGTGTAAATGATTATCCCTTCCTAAGTGGCATAGTTTGCATTTGTCCTTATTGAATTTTATCCTATTTACTTCAGACCATTTCCCCAATTTGTCCAGATCCTTTTGAATTTTAATCCTATCCTATTAAAGCACTTGCAACCTCTCCCACCTTGGTATCGTCCACAGACTTTATAAGTGTACTCTCTATATCATTATCTAAATCATTTATGAAGACATTTAACAGACCTGAACACAGGGCCAGTCCCTGCAGGACCCCATTTGATACGCCCTTCCAGCTTGACTGTGAACCACTGATAACTATTTTCTGGGAATGGTTTTCCAAACAGTTATGCACCCACCCTTATTTGTTTATGAGAAAGTCATGCAAGACAGTACAAAAGCCTTACTAAAGTCAAGATATACCACATCTACCACTTCGAGTGTAACTTTGATTGCTGCTATCAACTCCCTGACATTATCTAAATATTTTTGGGTTGCCATAATAAATATTACATTGTGTCCAATTCAATTCCCAAACAAATCAGCTTCTGTGTTGGGCCTTTCATCTTTTCCCAGACTAGTGAGCCTTCTCTTAAAATGCTCATAATAGGCAGGTGCATTTGACTGACCCACAATTACCTGCAAAGAGGAAGTCCTCAAGGTAATGAACTGTGAGCTGCAAGCCCATTTCCTTCACTATTGGCCATTCCACCTAACCCTTTCAAAAGCTGAGCATGATATGGAGCAACCTATGGGTATGACCTTATCAAAATGCTAATAATCTTCCAGCTGAAAACCCAACAAGTTAAAATTCTTGGGATGAATGAGGAACAACTAAAATGCAGATTTCATGTTGCACTTTGTGAACTTCATTCCCAGGCCACCTCATTTTATCACATCTACCACTGTGTCAAAGGAGAAATATTGAGGACAGAGGAACCATGAGGGGAAAATACATGTTGGATAATCCTGTATTCTCCTTTAGTTTTTTTAGGAACCGCTCCTGGGGGAGGGGAAATAGCCATTGGTTTGACAATAATAATCTCACTAAAGGCCAGGACACTCTTTTAGCTGTTACTTCCTCATATATTTTGTTCCAAAATATTTGTTAAAAGATTAGAATAGATTTCAAATTCTTTGCCCCTATATGAAACCTCTTGCCTCCATATGGGATCTGAAAACTGACTGAAAATCCATTCCAAATGTAAACCATATTTTGTTTGGATAATCCCATAAGAGCCCTCAGCAAGTCCAATGTAACTGAGGATAGGGCTCTTTCTAGCAATGCTGTTTCCTTCCACTGCACTTGTCAAGCTACTGGGCCCTTGATGACCTCTTTCCAACAGGTTGTGCCTTTCCTCTGACCCGGTAGCAAGTGTGGGCACTGTAGCGGCCTCCACATCTTGCTTGTATTTGATACAAGAATGAAAGCATTGTCCTTTCATTAAAGGCAAAATAGACATCAATGGGGTGAAACCCCATCATGGTCTAGAAAGGGTTAAAAATCAGTTTGTCACATCTACTACACCAGGACCTTAATTAATTAGTTGCTTCTCAGCCAAAGGGAGTGGGACTAAGAGGGGTCAGATGATAACTTAATGGACAGTTG
Source organism: Trachemys scripta elegans (assembly GCF_013100865.1). NCBI lineage: Eukaryota > Metazoa > Chordata > Testudines > Emydidae > Trachemys > Trachemys scripta. Next base: position 131,519,979 of record NC_048300.1, on the reverse strand, counting down.
GGCCTCATAAAAGGCTGAGCATATTCAGCCTCAGGGGAGGAACCACAGACAGCAGAGTGACTCCTCTGAAGGGGCCTGAACCTGAGTGTGGAGGAGAACTGACATCTCAGGAAGACTCAGTCTGAGTTGCCAGTGCTTAATGCTAGACCTGGGGAGAAGATTCCAGAATAACCCAGAAAAAGTAATAGAGACAGAGCCTAGGGGAAGGGCTGATTTATTGAGACACTTTGGATGTTAGTTTAAACTTTTTTTATCTCAAAAGGGATCTGAACTAATCTTTCTCAGCTGGAGGGCTGTGATAGTGTAACTGTTTATACATTGGACCTGACATCCCTTTTTGATCCCTATGGTTTTGGTACCAGTAACTCAGAATCTGTTATAAACCTGCTGGGTCAGATGGGATGGAGTCATTCATTCCAGACACAAGTCTTAGTTCTTCTTACCTCATGACAAATATGCCGTAATTCTAATGACATAAGTCTTAACTCTTCATTGTATCTCAGCTGTGCCCCCCTCCCATATGTGGCATATGCCATTGATATGATTTCCATATATTTGAAAAGGGAAATACTTAGTACACTGGTGTAGATACAAAAGGGTGTAGTCTAATTATTGAGTGTTCTCACCATGTTGGATTGCTGGGGTTTTCTTCCTCCTTCTTTGTTTTTTCACCAGCATCTTCTCTCTAATTTTTCTTGAAGTAGAAGGGTAAACCTGTCCATGTACTCTTTTCTAAATCTCTTCCTTAAGGGCCTTTGACAAATGGGCCCGAAGTTGTCTGTCAAATCCTAGAATCAACACCTGCTTCTACTGTATGTTTCACATTGGCTCCCAATAGCCCATCTTTACTTGCTAAGTCCTCTGCTGTCTTGAGAGCATTGGTGTTGGGAGCGTCACTGCAATCCCATGTACTCCTCATCCCCCCCTTTGTGTGATTACCTCTGCAGTTCAAGGACCTTCTGTTTAGACACTGTCTCTGCCCCATACATATGCCTTCCCCCTGGGTGAGGAACTACCCACTTCAGGCAGACCCCCTAGCCTTTTGGGACTGAGGAATCAGTCAGTCTGCTAATTCAGCCCCTCATGGAGCTGCTTGTCAGCTGCTCTGGCCCTGGGCAATAGACCTTTATAAACCTGATTCAGAGTTTAAATAGACTGGAAGAGGGGGAATGGAGTGAAAAAACTGATCACCCAGACTTCCCAGCTTAGACAATGGAAGGTGGAGGATCTGATGGGGAGGAGATGCCTGCCTCACCAAGCATGCATTCTTGCCTCCCCTCTCCCTTCTGGGCACTGACTCCCTTCTGGGCACTGACCAATCTAATCAACACCACCTCCTGTTTCACTGTGGGGAAGCATTGTATCTGATGATGTGTGTTAAACAGACTTCAGGTACCAATTGTTTGTATTTTTACAAGGGAGCAAACCAACAGGAAGAAAGGAAGGAATGAAAGAGGGTATTGATATATATTCCATAATGATTTTATAAGCCCAACCAAGAAACGTAGCCTACAACTAGTTTACTAATGAAGTTCAGCATCACAGAAGCAAGCAGCTGGTCATTTGTGCATACCCCAATTAACACCAGGGAGGATTGTGAATTTATAGGGCAGAGTTGGCCAGTAAATAATTTTTTTAAAAAATGTTAAAATTTAAGAAGCTTGAGTATTTAGTATGTAGGTTCTTTATACGTAGGTATGTGTGTGTGTTTGTACACAAATATGCAATAATGTATGTGCTTTTTATTTGTATATTCTATGTGGATAAAGAAAGATCTTAGCTTAATGTGCTGTCATACTTTATTTTGCAATAGTAATATTGCAAATATAGATTTAAAAATATACACTTTTATCCAAATTACATTGACGTGCTCAGATATATTTTAGTGAGTGTATGCATATGAGAACATATGATGCTTTTATATGCTGTTAATTCTTCCACTATGAGCTTTTAGAGGCAGAGTCTCTGTCTGCTTTTATATAAGTGTAACATCTTGCTAAACAAGGGCCAGAGGAATGTTTTCAGGGACATACTTGCTCTATGACTTTTAGGCTGGGATTTTCAAAGGTGCCTAAGGGAATACTGCCTCACTTCCATGCCGTTTTCCTCCAGGGAAACAATTTAGAGATAAGTTGGGATAGAGTTATTCCAAATACTTTTCCTTTTCTCCATTACCTCTCCCCCACCTGACTCGAAAAATTGCAGGGGAAATATAGAAAGTTGGCAACTGTTTAGCAGTTTGTATGAGAATTTAGTGTCTCTGTGTTGGAGAGGATTTATTCAGACTACTCATTTTATACTGAAGATTTGTAAGATAGAACGGGAATGGCCCACCGTGAGTCACTGAGTCCAGTCTCCTGCTATTGTACGGCGTATATCTCAAAACACCTATAAACAGAAGCTCTCTAAGCCACTTTGAAGATCCATACTTTTTGAAATTCCTTTGTGAATGCGTCTCACAAGAGTACTATCAGACCTTTTGATTGTAGGCAATAATGGAAGAGGGCCTTTCTTCAGATTACCACCAAGTTCTCCCTAAAACTGCTCTGGAATTTTCCCCTAGAATTAGTTCAGCCTTTCACCTCCATCAAAACGAAGCCATCTGTTTATAGGCTAATCCAAAAGCCATACACCTGAGGCTAAGTAACATGCCTCTTTTCCTTGGATTTTCAGAGGGACTTGATATCTTTGTAAGAGTGATATCTTTTGCAAGATGGCTAATTGCTTCCTCTGCTGTAATATTAACAGTAATAAAGAACATATTAGGGAGGAAAAGTGCACTCTTGTACAGTATAGTGCTTTACTGCAATCATAGCTATTAAGGTCCCAGTTCAATGGAACACTTAAGCATGTTCTGGCAGCAGAGGCTTTATTTCAGGACTCTGTGGTGTGACATCAGGGGTCCCTTTGAAGAGGTGATAAACACATCATGGAACAAACATGTTCCCCTCTGAGGCAGGTTCATTCTTTCATGCTTATTGTCACCCCAGAATGGTTAGAAGACCATCTATCTCCCCAGGCCAACATCAAGCAGGTGGCTTGACTACCATAGGAGATGCCATGGCTGAGGCAGTGTCGCACAGAAAGTGCACAAATATGAGAGAGGAAGAAGAGTAGGAAACCTGAGACATCTGGTGTTCCCCAGCTCAGTTCCTCCACTACAATTCAGCTTAACTTGTTGTTTGTGGAGACTGCCATTTTCACCCCACCACCCACAAGCTTTTCCTCCCAAGAGATTTAGTGGAGGATAATGGAAAAGAATATTCTTCATTTCCCTGACATGACGACCTAAAGATGCGTGTAGGTTCTCATTCCCATCACCCAGCTTCACCTCATCTTATGTCTTGAGAAATTATGTAGCTACTTTTGTTATGGGAGTTAACATATAAGGGATGTTTCTTTCATTTCCTAGCCCTGTAGTTCACAATGTAGTTTTCCATTCCTTCCCATCTAAATGGGACACAGCCTACTATTTAGCAATATGGGAAGGACAGGGTGGTAGTCATAGGTGCCAATTTCCCCTCTGCCTGGTGGGTGCTTGACCCCACCACCCCTACCCCTGGCTCCACCCCTGCCCTGCCTCTTCCCGCCCCTGTCCTCCCCTCGCCCTGCCCCCATTCAACCCTCTTCCCCCAAGTCCTTGCCTCTTCTCCCCCTCCTCCTCTGAGCGCACCATGTCCCCGCTCCTCCCCATCCCCCGGAAAGTCCTAAGCACTGCCAAACAGCTGTTAGACGGTGGGGGTGAGGAGGGCAGGAAGCATTAGGAGGGAGGGGAAGGAGCGGGGATGCAGCGCGCTTGGGGGTGGAGGGAGGAGGCAAGGAGGGGGGAGCTTGGCTGCAGAGCACCCGATAAATTTTCCCCGTGGGTGCTCCAGCCCCGAAGCACCCATGGAGTTGGCACTTATGGTGGTAGTGACCCTCTGACACCTGTTCATGACTTCCTTGATAGTTGTCATGTGGCATTAAGGTGTTTCAAACCCAGAGGAGGAGGATGAATACTCTGTAGAAAAGGAGGCTCCTCTCTGGATCAAGCCCACACACTAATGACCTAGAGGAGATTGTATCCTTCCAGGTTTTAATAAGACTTAGTAATCAGCATTGAAAAGCCTAGAAAAGAGTGATTACTTTCTCTGTTTCCCAACCCAATGAGGTCCCTGAGGAAATTGTCATAGTAGGATGACTCTAAACCAGTACCCTCAAGGCAATGTATCATTTTTACCAATTGTCTAAGCAGAGACGTGACGCCTGGATGACATTTTCACAGCATGGGATAATTCATTGAAATTAAAAGTTGACAAATTCAAAACTAAAATAAAGGAAACGTTTGTTCACATAATGCATAATTAGACTACGGAACTCATTGCCACTGGAAGTCATTGAGGCCAAGAACTTAGCAAAAACTCCAGAATTATTATACTTAATGCTAACAAATTTTGGAAGGGATATTAAACCTCATGCTTTAGGGGTTAAGCCAACTTCTAATTATTAAAATCAGGATGAAAACTAATGTGGGGAACAGATTATCCCACATCTACCACTGTGTTGCACACTTCCTTTGAAGCACCTGGGACTATTGGCCACTGCTGGATGCAGGACACTGAACTAGATCCTGTTTGGTTTGATCCAGTGTGGTCATTCCTCTGATATTGCATTTATCAAAACTCCGGCCTTGATGGTTTATTGAATGCTACTTATCTGTCATGATTGATAGAAGATCTGGTAAGAAACAGGATCTTTGTGCCCGCTCACGTATGTACACAAAAATTAATAATGTATTTAAAGACTGAAGAGCCTGGAGAGTGAAGTATAAGTGGTAAGTATTTAAATGGTAAATGATATCTTAAAAGCATATGTGAGATTTTAAAAGGATCCATATAGAAAATAATGAACTATTAGTTAAAAAGGTAAATTGCAGCAATAGCACTACTCTGTCATTCCCACATAGCCATCACAGCTGAATCAGTAGTGTAATTTCTTTGAAATGGATGCTGCTGTAGTTGCACTTATCACTTGCAGAAAAAAATACTTCTAATATCTATACCAAATGATAAAACTATAGTAATTTATTGTTTTACTAGAATTTTTCCCTAGAATCTGAACAAGTTTTACCACCTCAAGCATATCATTTTTACTTCTATAACTAATATTGATCTTCAGAAAATATCTTACTTGGACTTCATTTTTATTTTTGTGCAAGATTCAAATGTTACTAGAAAATGAAAAAAAATCTATTGCTTCAAAAAGATTTATTGTTGGAGTATTTAGCTTATCTTATACATATATTAACATAACACTTTTTCAGTCATTCATATGATAGCTAATTCTTTTCACCATTCTATGTTTTACTTTAGGAGGTGATTGGTTAGCTTAGTGCTTGTCTACACTGCCCTGCAGTTCGGACTATGGGACTGTCAACTGCAGCATGTGCTAGCATAATGTGCTGTAATTCCCCCTGGTGGAGACTGTGGACACAAAGTAAAAGATATCTGGTTTGTGTTAACATAGTTCTGTTTAAGGAAGATTACCTTAACGTGAACTAGGTACCTTTAGTTCGTGCCAGCAGTGTCCACGTAGGGAAGTTACAGTGCAGTAAGCTAGTGCGTGCTGCAGTTTACACCCTTGTCTGAACTGCAAGACCATTAGACATAGCCTGAGGGAAACTATAACTTATTCCTAAAAGTATAATAAAACAGGGATGCAGTCTCAGAATAATGGAAGAACGGACCACAGTAACAAAGGGAAAAAAAGAAATGGGAACCTGTAATGAGTTCCTGCAAGTCCAGGTGGACTCTTTCCATCTCTCACAGAATTACCTTTATTTAATACATATTTTCCAGGTCAAATTCCACTTTCGTTTACACCTGTGCTTAAGCTCGTCTTCAGATTGTGCCTTCAGTGAGATCTGCTCCCTTCAGTATAGGGGAACAATCGGATAGGAAAGAGCCGTGTTTCTGATCCAATCTAGGTAACAATTGAAATCTTTAAATCAGGATGTGATGTCTTTCTGAACAATATGCCATAGCTCAAACGGAAGTTATGAACTTGAAACACAAATTACTGGATTACATTCACTGGCCTGTGTTATGTAGGTCAGACCAGATTATCATAATGGACCTATCCAGCCTTAAAATCTATGAATCTTTAAGTTATCTTGGACAATAAGAGGCAGATAACCTGGAAGATGGTCTATAAGAGGAACGTGAGATGGCTTGTGGTGATTGTAGCCAGTATTCAAAATGTACACGAACAATGGCAGCTGGGTGTAAGAAGCAGAGTTGGGTGGGAAATAGTTTTCCTGCCCCCAGCAGATATTTGAGATTTTGATTAAAATTTCCCTTCCCAAATCAGGATGAAAAATCAAAAAAATTCTCAAATCAAAAATCAAGTGAGTATAGCAGGGAGATCTGGTCAATCAAAACATTTTGTTTTGATTTTGAGTTTTACATTTTTTTAACAACTTAAATTTCTAAAAGTCATTTTGACCCAAAGCCCAGAACATTTTTATTTTGAAAAATGTCAAAATGGGCTCTTTGAACAACTTCTAAATATTTTTCATTTTTGTTTCAAAATAGGAAACTTGTTGAAACCATCCTTTACTGACCGTTTCTATTTTGATGAATTAGTATTTTCATGAAAACACATTTAGAAAATTTCCTGACTAGCTCTGATAAAAAGTTTTCAAGTCTGTAGATGGCAGCTGATTGGGTGAAATGGAGTCACAGTTAAGGTTATTTGTGAAATGTACACTATTCTCGTCTAAGTTCTTATACCTCACTCATCACTGCAGTATCCAAGCATCTTCCAGTGGTGCATTAAGCAACATGACTAACATTTGTCATGTGTTTGTTCTCTCATCCTCTCTCCAGGGCAAGAAGTATGTACAGTGAAGTGTTTTTTGTTTTGGATTTCTTTTATAATATACTTGTACTGCTACATATTTTAGAGAAGGCAAGGTCAACGAAACGTACACTGCACTTAGAGCAGAAGGTGGAGATGGTCTTCAGTTTATGTGGGCGTTCATTCCACAGTCTGGGGCTGTCCCCAAGGAAGCTCTGTCTTCTGCACAAACAAACTTTACCCTTATTGTAGAAAGTTCCATTGTGCTGCAGAAGCAAAGCTGTCAACCACAGTCTTCATCCCAAAGACAGTATCCCTGTGATACTTATTTGAAAGGATGTGTGAGATATGAGGATACTTATCTATCTTCTGTTAACTGATTCCGTGCTACTAAATACTTTTATGTAGGATTGCAAATGTAGGGGTTTCATCTGAAATACTCCTCGTTATTCTTATGTTTCTATGTAAATATTAACTTAAACATTCTGTATCTATTTGTTTTATCTTTACCAGTTACTTGCTTACTGCAGTTCACATGTCTTAAGCATCCACGTAGTGGCTGTACATTTCAAATTTTTCAGCCACGTTTATGAACAGACTCCAAAGTTTTGTGGGCTTTTAAAATGATCTTATGTTTTTCTTTCTTTTATCTTTTTTAAAAATTGGATCAAATTCTGATTTTGGTTGTTATGCGAGAGAGTCTCATTGAAAGCAGTAAAACTCAGTGAACATCCAAGGAGAGAATTAAGGTCTTAATAAATAAATAAAATGACTTCTTCCCATGAAAGTCCAAGTTCTTCCCAAAACAGTTCTGCTTGTCCCAAATCCCTTTCTTGTGTTTCAGACATATGGTAATTTTTGTAAATCCTTTCAGAAGGTAGGTGTTAACCACGCAACACATCTTATATCAGAGCTAAATAATAAAGGAAACACAAATGAAAAGAGATTAATGGGGAAAGGAATAGAGATTTGGAAGACACCAGAGCACTGTAACGTACAACTGAAACAATTTCACATTAAAGAAGATGAAAAAAAATTCAATTTCTTGCTTGAACTAAATAGCCACTTTGAGGAATATAGAACATTTTACTTTACAGATGACTCTCTCTCTCTCTCTCTCTCTCTCATTTAAATAGTTTTGTAAACCTCTATCTTGTTAAACTGTGGTGAAAATACACTTATTTATTCATTGATAAAGATGTTTTATTTTTCTTTCCACATTTTGATTCACTACCCCTATCCCTTTCATCCTTTCTATTCATGAAAAAGTCCTATCTGTAAAATTTTTTAAAAAATTATATGACCAGAAACACCCCTGAAACTTCCATTGTGAGTAAGTGGCTGGATAGAATAGGTACCTCCTTGGCCAAATCTTAACATTACTTGCAGAATCTCTTCACAGTTACTCTCTAGACTGGAGATCTGTAAAGCCATCTGGACATAATGATTTTCCAGGGTTTAACATGGACAGAAAGCTATTTTATTCTGAGAAATTTACATTGATAGATGGTGTTGAAAGGATATAACAGTAAGTGTTGGGGAGTGATTCAGAGCTTGGTGTGTATTAATGCTTCCTCTTATGGGTATGGAATCAGTTTGTATTGCATACCTGAAGAGCAGGTACCTCAAAAATGCCTTTTAAAAGATTCTTACTAGTGCACCACTAATAAAGTACTTGAGAAGCACTTTCCTTGAAGTGTTCTGCTCAATTTGTGAGACGCAATGAAGAAAGATTCCACCTGTTATTACAATCCAGCGCCTAACTAATTCCTGACAGGTTTCAGAGTAGCAGCCGTGTTAGTCTGTATCCGCAAAAAGAAGAACAGGAGTACTTGTGGCACCTTAGAGACTAACAAATTTATTAGAGCATAAGCTTTCGTGGACTACAGCTTATGCTCTAATAAATTTGTTAGTCTCTAAGGTGCCACNAATATCTTTATTCAATGTAGAAGTTTCAGGGGATCTTTAATGCTCTTGTGTGCCTAGGACTACAGTTCACATGGTATATCAAATATGTGCTTCTAACAACACTATTCTGTTTACTCCAGTTCTAGGACATTGATTCAGTATTAACTCACAAAAAGGGCTTTGTAGTAGTATTTGCTGTGCTATTGCCAAATCACCATCCCTTATTAGTGTCTTGGATTTATCTTAATGGTCTCCCCCAGCCAATCATAGATAAGTCTTATTCCTTTATGAGGCCACAGCCCAAAATGGCATAACTGTTTAAGAAACAAAATTTTAAACTTCTCAAGATAATAGATTTTTTAAAACTATCCTTACAAGTAACTTCAGATTCAGGAATTAGTAAAAAGAAGAACAGGAGTACTTGTGGCACCTTAGAGACTAACAAATTTATTAGAGCATAAGCTGTAGTCCACGAAAGCTTATGCTCTAATAAATTTGTTAGTCTCTAAGGTGCCACAAGTACTCCTGTTCTTCTTTTTACTAATTCCTGAATCTGAAGTTACTTGTAAGGATAGTTTTAAAAAATCTATTATCTTGAGAAGTTTAAAATTTTGTTTCTTAAACAGTTATGCCATTTTGGGCTGTGGCCTCATAAAGGAATAAGACTTATCTATGATTGGCTGGGGGAGACCATTAAGATAAATCCAAGACACTAATAAGGGATGGTGATTTGGCAATAGCACAGCAAATACTACTACAAAGCCCTTTTTGTGAGTTAATACTGAATCAATGTCCTAGAACTGGAGTAAACAGAATAGTGTTGTTAGAAGCACATATTTGATATACCATGTGAACTGTAGTCCTAGGCACACAAGAGCATTAAAGATCCCCTGAAACTTCTACATTGAATAAAGATATTGGGCTCAGTGAACTGACTAAGTTCATCATGGAACAGACCACCCAAATACCCCAAGAGAACCTGCTTCAATACAGAAATACCCCCCCCCCCCTTGTCCCAACACCCCTTGTTGTCACCTGCCACCCCACATTGGATCATCACACATCTACAATCCGTACCCTATGGGGACCCCATTCTGAAAGAAATCTTTCCTGAACCCCCACTTCTGGCCTTCAAAGAATCCCTCAACTTCTCCAAGCTCATCATCAGACGCAAGCTATGCACAGACTAGGACACACCAACTCAAAGCAGCACCAGACCCTGCCAGAACAACAAATGCAGAACTCCCAGACTTATCTCTACTGATACAATGATCAGCACCCCCACAACACACCCTTCAAGATCCATGGGTCCTACACAACATGTGGTATACCTCATCCAGTGCACTAAATGCTCCAATAACAACTATGTGGGTGAAACCAGACAATCACTACACTCTCAAATGAACTTATATAGGAAAATAATAAAAGACTAAATCACCCTATCACCTGTGGGTGAACACTTTCCAGAAAGCAATCCCTCTGTATCTGACATCTCAGTCCTCATCCTCAAAGGAAACCTGGTTTCAAAAGACAAACCATTACTCTGCTAGACTCTAAAAATCATGGACTGGACAGAGACACTGGATTTATGGCTTATTACAACAATCTGTAACTCACTAACGCTGCTTCTTCCCCTTGGGACTACAGAAGCGTTAGCAGGCTACTCTACCTTGAATGGTCTCTTACAATTTGTGCTAACTACTTACGCTAAACAATCTGTTCCATCTTGCATTTTGTTGCAATGCTGGGAGTTCCTTTCCCAGACCTAAAGAAGAGCTCTGTGTGGCTCAGGTGCCACAAGTACTCCTGTTCTTTTTAACGGAAGTTGGTCCAATAAAAGATATTACCTCCCGTACCATGTCTTTCTAAATTCCAACTGAGTAACCATTTTTTTGCCTTCCTAAAAATCCTCCCTATTTTTTCAATTGGTATAGAATTCAATTTTTGTGCTGAACTATAAACTGCAGTTGCTCTCCACCTAAGTTGCATTTCAGTGACAAGTGGTGATGTTTATAAATACAGAATAGTTAGTAAAGTGTGTAGAATGCTTTGGGATCATTGGTGTTCCTATATTATCATTCACTCAATTAATTACTTTATATGTACAAGCACCACTTACACCAATGCCAATATGAAACAACAAATAAAAAGAAACAATATTTATATTTTTTACCTTTGTTAATTACATTTTGTTTAATGGGTGTGTCAGACATTTGAACAACACAATGGAATTTTGAAAAAGAGACACTGAGAAATATACCAGGCTGCCTCAAAGTTATTTGGTTTTGGCCATTACATACATCTGTAGCACAGGTACTGAATAAGACAAAGGAAAAGTGCTTTTTTATTTACTTAGCGTTAGTGTCACACAATATAACTTTATTGCTACATCATCTGAGGCGGCATAAACATGACATGATGCAAATTAAGATGGAAAATATGGAGCATGCAAATGGATTGTGTAGCCTTGAAAAGCAGGTAGAATATAACTCCAAAATGTTTCAGGTCTTTCAGAAGCACTTTTAGTTCCAGCTAAGAGCTTTTAGTTGTGGTGGTAGGGGCCAAATTGAAACTGGGAAGAAGAAATTTTAAAAAAGTAATTGGAAAGGGGGAGAGTTGATGTATCCCCTAAAATATTTTTTAAAAACAAAGCCCGTTTAAAGAGCAATAGTCCAATGACTATGAAGTAAAATGAAAGCAATGTTTAAATTCCTTTTTGGGGGCCTGGGCATTTTAAGGCTGAAAAAGCCTGTTTAAACCTTATTGTCATTTGGAGTAAATGGAAATCTATGTATCTGATGGCAACATTTGGGCCTTAGTAACATCCATACCTGTAAATTGTACTTCACTTGAAAGACCTCATTTAGTCCCACATTTATCTTTTTTGCACTCAAATTTGGTGCCCCCTGACTTAGTTGCTGGAAATTATTTACATCAGAAATGAAAGAATCATTAAACTGATGTTGTAGATAGGGCTATTTGCACTAATGGAAGAAATCCCCCAGCATTTTAACTTTCCTGCTTGAATAATTTTTTGTGTCCCAGTTGTATTAATTTAGATGGAATAAATGGGCTAAAGGTGTTAACTTAACCCAGTCACTGTCTAGCATTAAACAGTGTTAAACAAGGTCTGGGGTTTGGTATACAGAGACTTTATCTTGCTCAGTACTAGGGCAAGCACACCATTAAAAATCCTTTTAACTTTTTACTAAAGACACAGAAAAGACAAAAAAGTTGGTGCATATGAAATATAAAGTATTAAGTAAGGCTTTTATTTTAACATTTTTTGTTCCCCTTTCTTTAGCAGAAGAATGTTTTAAACAAAGGTTTTTTTCTTCTAACAGTGTCTTAGAGGGTAATAACTATAGTTTTGGTTTAAAAAAGAAGTTTGTTGAGATAAATGGGAACTGCTTTTCTTTCTGCTGCTGTTAAAATTCAAAACTGTCCTTTTGGGTAAAAGACAAGAAGCTACCTGAAATGTCCTGGAGCTGTTGTTAAAGCCCAATGCCATTTCAGGTGGTGGTTGGAATTCAGCTGGAGCTGGCCGGGGTAGTGATGTCCTCTGGATTCCCTTTTTGTTTTGTTTTTTGTCTCTGTATGGTCAGAACATTTCTTAGGCTTAGGATGATGAAGGCCTGGGGTCCCAGGAAACAATGGGGTAGCAGCCATTATGGTGAAGCTCAATCCAGTAGCTTCCATCTGTTCTTTTCTATTCCTCCTCCGCAAGTTGTTTGTTTTTGTTTTAATGATCCAAAAAGGAAGTGATGGATGGAGAAGTCCATCCCCTCATTATTTTGTCCACCAATTAGGCTTAATATTTGACACACTCATTTTGGTTTATTAATTCTTGGTTATATATTTTTTGTTTCTACCATGTTGATTTTAACACAGGTTTTGAACAGATCTTTTTGTTTAGACTAATTCAGTCTGTCTTTTTCATATTTAATTAAAACAATATTTGTTATGGGATATTGTGAGATTTTGTGAACTTTTTTGTACCTTTTACAGTTGCATTTATAATTATAGTAAATGTTTAGGCTCAATTATTACAACATACCTCATTTCAGGTCAGTGTCAAATATTGCATCCCACACTTGGCTTTGTCATGTGAAGGTGCTCTGCAACTTCAGCTCCCATTGATTTCAGGTCTCCTCCCATTAAAGTAAATGGAAGTATTGCCTTTGGACTCATTCTTCTGGGAAAGAGGAGGGTCTATCAGGGAGTGGGTCTGGACTGAAGCATTCAGTCAAGGTTCCTTTGAGTGGCTGAGAGTGTAGAGGTCATTGGTACCAGTTTAGATCTGCATTAGCACAACCTTACTGGTAGTTTCGAGTTGTTACCCCATGTAGGTCTTGGCTATTAAATAAAGTTGGAGCCTCTACATTAACTATATTATGGTGCCTGTGTGTCACTGTTCCATGTCCACATCTGTTATCATGTGTTGACATTTTTCCCATTGGTAAATTCTTGTTAACATTTTATTGTCATACTTACTCATCACCAAGCTATAAAGAGTGCAATTTACTTATTCAGTGGAGTCACTGTTGCAAGGGCTGCCATTTTGATTTTTTAACTCCATGAGCATTCACCATCAGCTTGCAAAAGCTGGGCCATTGGTGCATTAGGAGCTATTAAGTCTTCATTTACCAATGGTCTTTTGCTTTTAAATACTGCAGTGTTTGCTTATACTGAACCCAGAAAATAACGGATGTATTTTAGAGTTTGGTAACATTTGCTCAATTCATGAAGTGAAAACCTAAAAGCAACACTAATAATCAAAACAAATTAATAGCGCAACCGCATTTGTGAATTAAGAGTGGGATTTTTAATGTGGCCTAAAGAAGTTAAAGGAATTTCAATGGCAAATTGGTGCCTAACTCCCTTAGGTGTTCCTGAAAATCCCATCCTAAATTATTACTTGTACAGTCCTTTCTGATTCTCAGTCAGAAGATGAAGTACCAAGTATTACTTATTAATAATAGGTACTACTGTAATGCCTCAAACAATTACAACAGGAACAGAACACTAAAAGCAAGCAAAGTTCTTTTTTCCTCTAGCTCATATTGAATATCCTAATATTTTAGGATATGTTGTGTGTTATGTTAGTTTTGAAACTTTTTAAAAATATATTTTTAAAGGAACATATCAAGGAAATACAACAACAAACTCAGTATAATTTGGAAACCAATAAACAATTTAGCAATTCTGGAGGACCTTAAAATATTATATGTTTTTTCACTGTGAACAACAAATACAGTTCTTTCAAAAATAGTAAAGAAGCAAAGCAAGTTGGAGCAGGCTGGTGATGCATTTAACTGTGTTACATGCCTATCCTACAAGATAGTGCACTTGTGAAAAACTTCTTTGACTTCAGTATGGCTGGTCGTGTGCATGGATGCCTACTTCCGTGTTGTAACTTGCAGGATTGAGGCTTTAATCAAAGAATAGTGGAGAGAACAAAAGCATGCTCAGCAGACATAGCAGGTAAAGATATAAAGATAGAATTTGTTCACACTTGGATGATATGTCTTAAAATAGATGTAACTATTTTTACTAATACTTCTTGTATACGGAGTCCATACTGATTGACACAAACGTTTTTAGAACACAAATATATTATTACAGCTGTCGATTAATTGCTGTTAACTCATGCAATTAACTAAAAAAAATTAATCGTGATTAAAAAAATTAATTGCAATTAATCACAGCTTTAATCGCACTAATAAACAATAGACTACCAATTTAAACTTATTAAATATTTTGGATGTTTTTTACATTTTCAAATATATTCATTTCAATTACAATATAGAACACAAAGTGTACAGTGCTCACTTTATATTATTATTTTTATTACAAATATTTGCACCATAAAAATGATAAAAGAAATAGTATTTTTCAATTCACCTCATACAAGTACTGTAGTGCATTCTCTTTATCATGAAAGCACAACTTACAAACATAGACATTTTGTTACTTAATGCACTCAAAAAAAAAAATGTAAAACTCTAGAGCCTACAAGTCCATTCAGTCCTACTTCTTGTTTAGCCAATCACTAAGAGAAACATATTTGTTTACATTTATGGGAGATAATGCTGTCCGCTTCTTATTTACAATGTCACCTGAAAGTGAGAACAGGTGTTCGCATGGCACTTTTGTAGGTGGCATTGCAAGGTATTTATGTGCCAGATATGCTAAACATTCATATCCCCCTTCATGCTTCAGCCACTATTCCAGAGGACATGCTTCCATGCTGATGACGCTCGTTAGAAAAATAATGTGTTAATTAAATTTGTGACTGAACTCCTTGGGGGAGAATTGTATGTCTTCTGCTCTGTTTGACCCACATTCTGTCATATATTTCATGTTATAACAATCTCAGATGATGACCCAGTACATGTTCGTTTTAAGAACACTTTCACTGCAGATTTGACAAAATGCAAAGAAGTTACTAATGTGAAATTTCTAAAGATAGCTACAGCACTTGACCCAAGGTTTAAGAATCTGAAGTGTCTTCCTAAATCTGAGAGGGATGAGGTTTCATGCTTTCAGAACTCTTAAAAGAACAACATGCTGATGTGGAAACTACAGAACCCAAACCACCGAAAAAGAAAATCAACCATCTGCTGGTGGCATCTGACTCAGAGGATGAAAATGAACATGAGTCAGTCCACACTGTTTTGGATTGTTATCGAGCAGAACCTGTCATCAGCATGAACGCATGTCTTCTGGAATGGTGGTTGAAGCATGAAGGGATATACGAATCTTTAGTGCATCTGGCACATAAATAACTTGCGACACCGGCTAAAACAGTCCCATATGAATGCCTATTCTGACTTTCAGGTGACATTGTAAATAAGAAGTGGGCAGCATTATCTCCGGCAAATGTGAACACACTTGTTTGTTTGAGCGATTGGCTGAACAAGAAGTAGAACTGAGTGGACATGTAGGCTCTACAGTTTTACATTGTTTTGTTTTTGAATGCAGTTATTTTTATACATAATTCTACATTTGTAAGTTGAACTTTCATGAAAAAGACATTGCACTACAGTACTTGTAATGGGGGAACTGAAAAATACTATTATTTTTACAGTGCAAATATTTGTAATCAAAAATAAAGTGAGCACTGTACATTTAGTATTCTGTTGTAATTTAAATCAGTATATTTGAAAATGTAGAAAACATCAAAAAATATTGAAATAAATGGTATTCTAGTTTAACAGCATGATTAATCATGATTAATTTTTTTAATTGCTTGACAGCCCTAAATATTATGAACTAAAAATTAGGTAGGATACATATGTATGTCTTGATCCTGAAATCTTTGCATGGTTTGAGGCCATAGTTAAGATTGTCTAAATACATAGATAAGTCTCCCATTAAGGGCCAGTCAATATTTTTTTTCAAAATTGTTTTTCAGTGGAAAATTGTTTTTTGACACAACAATATTTTTGTGAAAACTTGTCTGCTTTACACCAACATTTTTGACTTTTTGTCACAAGACCTGGAGTTGTTTTACAGTGAAAAACTAAAAAAATTGGTTTCAGAAATGCTGCCATTGTATCTCATGGCAGCTGTAGTTTGAGTATTTCATGCCCCTATTCTCCTCTATGGGCTGGTTTCCCTGGCCGTCCTACCTCTCTCATGATGCACTGTGGTCTCCCTATTTGCTGAGCAACTGCAATGCATCATGGGAGGGGTATTTCATCCAGCTAATCTAGCCCATAGAAGGGAATGGGGTATGAAACAGCTGAATTACAATCCCCAGGAGGCAACATTTTCAGTTTTCAGCCAAAATGTTTTGGATGAAAGCAGAACATTTTTCAGTTTGGGGGTATTCAGTTTGTTTGTTTTTTAAAATATGAAAAGTCAGGGTAAAAAAATCAAAACAAAACTTTCTGACCTCTACTCCCACTGAAGTAAAGAGGTGTTGTCTATGCAAAACTGGAACTCAGTTTCTGTTATGTAAAGCCTCCGCATCATGTAGTACACAGAATGCAGCACCACTGTAGAGCCCAGTTGATTTTAATGGGGCTCACTCTGTTTAGGAGTCCAGCTCCTTGCTGCACAATGGAGGGCTGGGGCTTAAATCTTTAAATCTCTTTTAAGAAAAGGATATTCCATTTACTAGGACAGAGTGTAACTAGGTATGTTTATACCTATCTATAGAATAGTTGTCCAGTAACTAAATATCAATGATTAAAAATACTGGGCCAATTTCTGGGGCCAAACATTTACTTGGAAAGCTGTGACCGGTGCCACAGGAGGAGCATATGCCAGTTCTGCAAGAGCATGTGCTTACTGAAGTATGATTTAGGAAATCAAGGCTTGTCAATATGTGCTTTGTCAAGTACCTTCCCTGACTCTAGCTTCTATCAAATCCAGAAAATGAAGAGAAAATTAGGGATAAGAATGGGCAGGAAATGGATAAATAATGCTGCTTTTTCCATATTAGTGTATACTGTACCTGTTTTCCAGCCAAACCTTGACACATGTCAAGACTTCTTAGCAGTATCATGGATCTGTAGACGTACAGTTTGTTTATTGCAGATAATAATTTTGTATTCATTACATAATTATTTGTTTAATTAATTGCAGTGTTTTCTAATAATGTCTTTACAAATGCTTTGGCAAGTAATTAATATTACCACAATATTATCTCTGGTAGTATAAAGTATGCTGCAGTGACATTGTCTACTAGCAAAGATAAAATGGTAAAGATTTAATCACTGAATAAATCCCTCTAGAATACATTTATTGCACAGCCACTCTGCTGTTAAGTTTGAAATTAAGATGTAGTTATAGTACGTTTTTTAAGAACCTGTTACTGTATCATGGAGGGCCAAATCCTTCTGGTTTCTCTCATGTGACGATCCAGTTGAAGTCCTCTGTCCCTTAAAGCTGATAGGAGTTTTGCCAGTAGGATTGTACTCACAAAGATGTAGTTATCTTAATTTCCCCATGTTAGAACTTTGTGATTTGAAAGGCAAACATGCTTTACACAGATTTGTCAAGGTCACTCATTCTGGAAAAGAAGCATAGTGCTTGTGCTTTTTAAAATACATTTGAAATTCATTTGAAGACATTTCAAATGGTGTACTCTTAAGGATACCACAGACAAATGTGAACTGTGATGAAATATGTTTAAGAGTGGAACATGAAGATTGATTTATGGTATTTAAATTGTATTTTGGCTGGATTTCCAAACTTGCATAATTTGTGCATGCAATTATGCACATCAAGAATATTTCTGCACATGCAGTTGGGAAAATTTGTCTGGGAACTGAAGATCTTAGTAAATGTTTCAAAGTGTCTAGTATGTACGCTGCATTAACAGTGATAAAACACAGAAAATAGCCTGTTGAAAGTCTTTTGGTTAAGATTAGAAGCGAGAGCAACAAGGGTGATGTCGTGGTGGGCATGTGCTATAGACCACAGGACCAGGATGATGAGGTAGGCGAGGCTTTCTTCAGACAATTAACTGAAGTTTCCAGAACACATGCCCTGGTTCCCATGGGGGACTTCAGTCACCCTGACATCTGCTGGGAGAGCAATACAACAGTGCACAGACAATCCAGGAAGTTTTTGGAGAGTGTTGGGGACAACTTCCTGGTACAAATGCTGGAGGAACCAACCAGGGACCGTTCTCCTCTTGACCTGCTGCTTACAAACAGGGAAGAACTGGTAGGGGAAGTAGAGGTGGGGGTCAACCTGGGCAGCAGTGACCATGAGATGGTTGAGTTCAGGATCCTCACAAAAGAAAGAAAGGAGAGTAGCAAAATACGGACCCTGGACTTCAGAAAAGCAGACTTTGACTCCCTTAGGGAACTGATGGCCAGGATCCCCTGGGAGGCTAATATAAAGGGGAAAGGAGACCAGGAAAGCTGGCTGTATTTTAAAGAAGCCTTATAGCGGGCACAGGAACAAACCATCCTGATGTGCAGAAAGAATAGCAATTATGGCAAGTGACCAGCTTGACTTAACAGTGAAATCTTCGGTGAGCTTAAACATAAAAAGGAAGCTTTCAAGAAGTGGAAACTTGGACAGAGAACTAGGGAGGAGTATAAAAATATTTCTCGAGCATGCAGGGGTGTAATCAGGAAGACCAAAACACAACTGGAGTTGCAGCTAGCAAGGGATGTGAAGGGTAATGAGAAGGGTTCTGCAGGTATGTTAGCAACAAGAAGAAGGTCAGGGAAAGTGTGATACCCTTAATGAATGGGGGAAGCAACCTAGTGACAGATGATGTGCAAAAAACTGTAGTACTCAATGCTTTTTTTGCCTCGTCTTCACAGACAAGGTCAGCTCCCACACTGCTGTCCTGGGCAACACAGTATGGGGCGGAGGTGAGCAACCCTCAGTGGTGAAAGACCAGGTTAAGGACTATTTAGAAAAGCTGGATATGCACAAGTCCATGGGTCCAGATCTAATGCAGCTAAGGGTGTTGAGGGAATTGGCTGATGCGATTGCAGAGCCATTGGCCATTATCTTTGAAAATGCATGGTGATCGGGGGAGGTTACGGACGTTTGGAAAAAGGCAAATATCGTGCCCATCTTTAAAAAAGGGAAGAAGGAGAACCCAGGTAACTTAAGACTGGTCAGCCTCACCTCAGTCCCTGGAAAAATCATGGAGCAGATCCTCCAGGAAACCATTTTGAAGCACTTGGAGAAGAGGAAGGTGATCAGGAACAGTCAACATGGATTCACCAAGGGCAAGTCATGCCTTCTATGATGAGATAACTGGCTCTGTGCATATGGGGAAAGCAATGGACATGATATATCTTGCCTTTCGCAAAGCTTTTGATACGGTCTCCCACAGTATTCTTGCCAGCAAATTAAAAAAGTATGGATTGCTTGAATGGACTATAAGGTGGATAGAAAGCTGGCTAGATTGTTGGGCTCAACAGGTAGTGATCAATGGCTTGATGTCTAATTGGCAAGCAGAGTATCCCTGGGGTCAGTCCTGGGACTGGTTTTGTTCAACATCTTTATTAATGATCTGGATGATGGGATGGATTGCACCCTCAGCAAATTTGCGGATGACACTCATTTGGGGGGAGAGGTAGATACGCTGGAAGATAGGGATAGGGTCCAGAGTGACCCAGACAAATTGGAGAATTGGGTCAAAAGAAATCTGATGACGTTCAAGAGCACATAGGACGGAAGAATCCCATGCACTGCTACAAGCTGGGGACCAACTGGCTAAGCAGCCGTTCTGAAGAAAGGAACCTGGGGATTACAGTGGATGAGAAGCTGGATATGAGTCAGCAGGGTGCCCTTGTTGCCAAGAAGGCTAATGGCATATTGGGCTGCATTAGTGGGAGCATTGCCAGCAGATCGAGGGAAGTGATTGTTCTCCTCTATTCGGCACTTGGGAGGCCATATCTGGAGTATTGCATCCAGTTTTGGTCCCCCCCACTACAGAAAGGATGTGGACAAGTTGAAGAGTGTCCAGCAGAGGGCAACAAAAACCATCAGGGGGCTAGAGCACCTGACTTATGAGGAGAGGTTGAGGGAACTGGGTTTGTTTAGTTTGCAGAAGAGAAGAGTGAGGGGGGATTTGATAGCCGCCTACAACTACCTGAAGCGGGGTTCCAAAGAGGATGGAGCTTGGCTGTTCTCAGTGGTGGCAGATGACAGAACAAGGAGCAATGGTCTCAAGTTGTAGTGAGGAGGTCTAGGTTGGATATTAGGAAACACTATTTCACTAGGAGGGTGGTGAAGCACTAGAATGGGTTACTTAGAGAGGTGGTGGAATCTCCATCCTTACAGGTTTTTAAGGCCCAGCTTGACAAAGCCCTGGCTGGGATGATTTAGTTGGGGTTAGTCCAGCTTTGAGCAGGGGGTTGGACTAGATGACCTCCTGAAGTCTCTTCCAACCCTAATCTATGATTCTGTGATTCTATGCATGCTGCATTAACAGTGATAAAACACAGGTTTAAAAAAAAATAGGTTTACAGTGTTTGGAAATCTTAACTTTGAAGATTAAATTGTTTTCATTTATCTGAAATGCTGGAGCACTAGTCATCTTTCAAAGACAGTGATTGTTTCTTTCATATTACCACTGTACAGACATAGTTGGGACCAATAGATGTACAAATGAATCATTAGTTTAGAGAAAGCTGGGGAAAAAGAGAAAATAAGTAAGTTAGTTACACTTAGGATGATTTACATGGCCACTTTGAATGTCCTAGAAGTTCAAAAAGGGAATATTGAAGCAGAGAGTTAAAGAATGAGTTAATGAGGCCCAAATAAGGCTAGTTATCCTCTGACATGCACATGCATATTGAAAGAACTTTTAGATTTAGAGAGAAAACCATAATCTTTAGATTTAGAGATGTAAAATGGTAATACCCGTAGTTAATGTTAATGTTATATATGCAATTAGGCATGCAACTGCTACTCTGGATACACAAAGTGTTGATTAATGAAGAATATCCAAGATCATGCTAAGCAAGTCAAAGTCACATAATAACCAATGGCAAAAATTTTCAAACCGGAGTGTCTAAAGTTAGTAAATAAACTTAGTAAATCCCGATTTCCAGAGGTGCTGACCATCGAGATCAAATCAATTAGTGGGAATTACAGAAGAGATGCTCTGATAAATAGGGCACATTTTTATTTAGGTGCCTAAATATAGATTTAGTAGCCTAACTTTGGACACTAAGGTTTCAAATTGCCCAACTGTATAAAAGTATTTCAGTGTAAAAGCGTGCCAGGATTTACTGCTGATGGTCTGTCCATGAATAATTCTATGTAAATATATCATGCACAAGAATTTATTGTTTTTTTTTTCAGGGTAGAGTTTGCCTTCCACTATGCTCAGTGCATCTACAGGGCTAAATTTTTGACTTGGAAGTGGTTATGCACAGATCCCACTAAAATCAAAGGGTGCTGTGCATGTAGTAATTTTAGTAGCACATTGGAAAAAAAACAACAGTGAACATGTTCCCCATATTTTGCGTAACTTCTTGCAATCTACTAATTAATAGGCACAAGCTACCAAATTTACAGATGAATCAGGAAAATGAAATCCCTTAGCTGAAGACCTTCCATACTATGACATTAAAATATGGGGACAGTGGAAAAAAATCCACTTGCAGCCTTTGGATTAGACATAGATCACTTTATCTTATAAAGCCCTATAGTTTTTCAAGTTGTTGTTATCAGCCTTAGAACCCCTAATCATCTAACAAAAGAAACAACTATATTTAAAGAGCTAAGACATTTGAAAATGGTGAAAAGAGAGGACGGAAATCTGGATTGAATGCTATAGTATCACTCTGGTAGTTAACATTCAATAAAACTTTCAAACACAACCACAAATCATTCTACACATTTCATCATTTGAAGCCTTTGTATTTCAGGTTTTCTGAGCCCCTGAAGAGTCATTTTATATCCTTTTTGGTATATGTGATGTTTTCCTTTGAGAGCAGGCAGCTAGAGAGTGAACTTGAAACCCTATAACAAAAAAGTGTGTTTGTGGTGGTTTTTTTTTTTTTGGGGGGGGGGGGGGGGAGCGGGAGAGGGAAAAGGATAAGAAGAAAAAAAATTATAAACAGATTTCTATTTGTAATAATTGTGGAAAAACTGCTTAACCTGAACTAGTTAAGTTTTAGTTTTCTTTGTTGAGAGAATACTATTGTAAAGGCTAAGAGGATTACTTGTAAAAACCCAATGGCTACATTTCAGTGTGAATTGACCCTAGTTTTGAAGTGTAGCCATCACGGTGATATAGTTTGGAAGGCCTTCAACTCAGAAACTTGCTTTCCTTGTTGATTCAATTTACCCTGAAAGAGAGCTAGTTGGGCATTTTCCATTGAAATGATTTTTCAACTGAAAGTGCAGTTTCTAAAAAAAATAAAATGAATTTTTCCTGTGGACAAACTTTTACTAAAAATTTGATATTCCATCATGAAAATTGAAATGAAATATCTCATTTCACGTTGCTTTGATCCAAACTGGAATATTCCAGTTTTTTTAACCGATCTGAAATGTTTCATTTTGAATCAGTTCAATAAAACATTTAATTTGCATTTTTCTGTAATAGCAAATTACCTTAGGGAAGTTGTTAGTTCTCTTGTGAGCCAGGCTCCTGGAGGATTACATCTCCTGCAGCGCAATGCGTATTGAACAATGTGTATTTAACTCTGACTGAGTTGCATGGTGCAGCATGGGAGGCACATGACTCAGGGCACATTATGGAAGATTTAGTCCAAACAAGGATCCTGGCCCAGATGAGAAAATGGGGACCTGAAGTACAGATCCTGTAAGTCAGTGCTCCATTATGGAAAAATGCAATTTAAAATTCAACTGCCTCAAAATGAAGCATTTTGGGGCATGTTCAATAAATCAAAATTAACTCCTTCAATTCTGGGAATGTCAAAAGGTTTCATTTCTATCAAAATGTCAAAATGAAATATTTTGACATCTGAGTCAAAAAAAAAAAAAGTTTGGAATTTACATTTCAGAAAAACTTTCAAAATTGCAACTTTTTGCCCTGGTTTGAGACAAAACCAAATATTGAAATGGGGACTTTCCCATAGGCTGAAACTTCTGAATGTTGCACAGCTCTCCCCGGAATGTGTTGGCCTTTAGGTCACTGTGTAGGTTGTGGCCTGAGGGTATGATTGTGTGGAGGAGGATAAAGATGTTAATGGTTGGGCTGCTATTTGCTTAAGTTAAATATATTATTTTGTGTGTATTGTTTTAAACTGTATAAGTATGCCTGGAGGCACATATTATAAAGCTCTCAATAAATAAACAAAAATAAACTTAATCCGCTATGATGAACTATGCAGCACACAGAGGTGTGCCCTGAGAATGCAGTACCTTTTTTAAAAAAAAAAAAAAGGAATTTGTCATAGTGATGTTCTCTGACTGTGTGGAGAAATAAGTTGATTTCCCTTTCCCTTTCCCCTCCGCTGCCGGCTTTTAATTGTGTTAGAACTTCCATGTACAAAAGAGAACTCCCTCTGATGATAATGGGCAATTTAAGGTTTCATCTGGGAATCCTGATGTGTGCATGATACACATGGAAGTCAGGTCCA
Organism: Trachemys scripta elegans; assembly: GCF_013100865.1. Lineage (NCBI taxonomy): Eukaryota > Metazoa > Chordata > Testudines > Emydidae > Trachemys > Trachemys scripta. The sequence goes on along the minus strand of NC_048300.1, from coordinate 131,496,187 downwards.
GGTCCAGATCCACAGACCTAGGGTTGCAATGCAATATGGTGCCTAGAAAAATCACAGGAACACCACTGATCCACCAAGTGTGAGGTAGACACCTAGGCTCTCTATACAATGAATGAGGAGAAAGAGGCACCTTAGAATGCAATCCACAAAAAGCAGCTAGCCAATGGGACATGCCAACAACTCAGGTATGGCCAAAGTCCAACCCCTCTCGGTGACAGGTGCCTAAGTCTGGGCTGCAGCTTGGCCCATAAATGGGAACTTGCCACTGGAGTTAGGTGGCGTAAGTGCCTAAATAGCTTCTTATGGGGAATGAGTTTGGCTCCTGCCTTATTCTATATAAAATGGCTGGAGAAGGAGGTGTCCATTTTATAACTTTTATCCCAGAGGTTAGAGCACTTGCTTGGGATATGGGAGACTCAGGTTCAATTCCCACTTCTCAGAAGAATGCTCCAACCATTGAAATACAGGATAGTCTGATGTGGGGCTCCCTCAATCTCTCCTATTCTACAGTGGAGAAATAATTAATAATTGGAGCAGGGTGACTGGAACCTGCATCTCCTACTTCCTAGATGGGTGCCCTACGCAATGGACTACAGCATCACTCTTTTCCTTTTTCATAGAAGATTAGGGTTGGAAGAGACCTCAGAAGGTCATCTAGTCCAACCCCGTGCTCAAAGCCGGACTAACCCCAACTCAATCATCCCAGCCAGGGCTTTGTCAAGCTGGGCCTTAAAAACCTGTAAGGATGGAGATTCCACCACCTCTCTAGGTAACCCATTCTAGTGCTTCACCACCCTCCTAGTGAAATAGTGTTTCCTAATATCCAACCTAGACCTCCCCGACTGCAACTTGAGACCATTGCTCCTTGTTCTGTCATCTGCCACCACTGAGAACAGCCAAGCTCCGTCCTCTTTGGAACCCCCCTTCAGGTAGTTGAAGGCTGCTATCAAATCCCCCCCTCAGTCTTCTCTTCTGAAGAGTAAATAAGCCCAGTTCTCTTCATAAGTCATGTGCCCCAGCCCCCTAATTATTTTTGTTCCCCTCCACTGGACTCTCTCCAATTTGTCTACATCCAGGTGAGCAAAGCCCACAGGTAAGTGGGGAACATGGAGACCGGGGAAATGAGTCGGAAACAAGAGGGAGTGTGGGCTATATTGGCAGAGAGAAAGGAGAGTCAGGACAAAACTGGGAGGAAAGATCAAACCAGTATATTAGATGCCTATATACAAATGCGAGAAGTATGGGGAATAAGCAGGAAGAACTGGAAGTGCTAATAAATAAATACAACTATGACATTGTTGGCATCACTGAAACTTGGTGGGATAATACACATGATTGGAATGTTGGTGTGGATGGGTACAGCTTGCTCAGGAAGGATAGACAGGGGAAAAAGGGAGGAGGTGTTGCCTTATATATTAAAAATGTACACACTTGGACTGAGGTAGAGATGGACATAGGAGACGGAAGTGTTGAGAGTCTCTGGGTTAGGCTTAAAGGGGCAAAAAACAAGGGAGATGTCATGCTAGGAGTCTACTACAGGCCACCTAACCAGGTGGAAGAGGTGGATGAGGCTTTTTTCAAGCAACTAACAAAATCATCCAAAGCCCAAGATTTGGTGGTGATGGGGGACTTCAACTATCCGGATATATGTTGGGAAAATAACACAGCGGGGCACAGACTATCCAACAAATTCTTGGACTGCATTGGAGACAACTTTTTATTTCAGAAGGTTGAAAAAGCTACTAGGGGGGAAGCTGTTCTAGACTTGATTTTAACAAATAGGGAGGAACTTGTTGAGAATGTGAAAGTAGAAGGCAGCCTGGGTGAAAGTGATCATGAAATCATAGAGTTTGCAATTCTAAGGAAGGGTAGAAGGGAGAACAGCAAAATAGAGACAATGGATTTCAGGAAGGCAGATTTTGGGAAGCTCAGAGAGCTGATAGGTAAGGTCCCATGGGAATCAAGACTGAGGGGAAAAACAACTGAGGAGAGTTGGCAGTTTTTCAAAGGGACACTATTAAGGACCCAAAAGCAAGCTATTCCGCTGGTTAGGAAAGATAGAAAATGTGGCAAAAGACCACCTTGGCTTAACCACGAGATCTTGCACGATCTAAAAAATAAAAAGGAGTCATATAAAAAATGGAAACTAGGACAGATTACAAAGGATGAATATAGGCAAACAACACAGGAATGCAGGGGCAAGATTAGAAAGGCAAAGGCACAAAATGAGCTCAAACTAGCTACGGGAATAAAAGGAAACAAGAAGACTTTTTATCAATACATTAGAAGCAAGAGGAAGACCAAAGACAGGGTAGGCCCACTGCTTAGTGAAGAGGGAGAAACAGTAACAGGAAACTTGGAAATGGCAGAGATGCTTAATGACTTCTTTGTTTCGGTCTTCACCGAGAAGTCTGAAGGAATGCCTAACATAGTGAATACTAATGGGAAGGGGGTAGGTTTAGCGGATAAAATAAAAAAAGAACAAGTTAAAAATCACTTAGAAAAGTTAGATGCCTGCAAGTCACCTGGGCCTGATGAAATGCATCCTAGAATACTCAAGGAGCTAATAGAGGAGGTATCTGAGCCTCTAGCTATTATCTTTGGAAAGTCATGGGAGACGGGAGAGATTCCAGAAGACTGGAAAAGGGCAAATATAGTGCCCATCTATAAAATGGGAAATAAAAACAACCCAGGTAACTACAGACCAGTTAGTTTAACTTCTGTGCCAGGGAAGATAATGGAGCAAGTAATTAAGGAAATCATCTGCAAACACTTGGAAGGTGGTAAGGTGATAGGGAACAGCCAGCATGGATTTGTGAAGAACAAATCATGTCAAACCAATCTGATAGCTTTCTTTGATAGGATAACGAGCCTTGTGGATAAGGGTGAAGCGGTGGATGTGGTATACCTAGACTTTAGTAAGGCATTTGATACGGTCTCGCATGATATTCTTATCGATAAACTAGGCAAATACAAATTAGATGGGGCTACTATAAGGTGGGTGCATAACTGGCTGGATAACCGTACTCAGAGAGTTGTTATTAATGGTTCCCAATCCTGCTGGAAAGGCGTAACGAGTGGGGTACCGCAGGGGTCTGTTTTGGGACCGGCTCTGTTCAATATCTTCATCAACGACTTAGATATTGGCATAGAAAGTACGCTTATTAAGTTTGCGGATGATACCAAACTGGGAGGGATTGCAACTGCTTTGGAGGACAGGGTCATAATTCAAAATGATCTGGACAAATTGGAGAAATGGTCTGAGTTAAACAGGATGAAGTTTAACAAAGACAAATGCAAAGTGCTCCACTTAGGAAGGAAAAATCAATTTCACACATACAGAATGGGAAAAGACTGTCTAGGAAGGAGTACGGCAGAAAGGGATCTAGGGGTTATAGTGGACCACAAGCTAAATATGAGTCAACAGTGTGATGCTGTTGCAAAAAAAGCAAACATGATTCTGGGATGCATTAACAGGTGTGTTGTGAGCAAGACACGAGAAGTCATTCTTCCGCTCTACTCTGCTCTGGTTAGGCCTCAGCTGGAGTATTGTGTCCAGTTCTGGGTGCCGCATTTTAAAAAAGATGTGGAGAAATTGGAAAGGGTCCAAAGAAGAGCAACAAGAATGATTAAAGGTCTTGAGAACATGACCTATGAAGGAAGGCTGAAAGAACTGGGTTTGTTTAGTTTGGAAAAGAGAAGACAGAGGGGACATGATAGCAGTTTTCAGGTATCTAAAAGGGTGTCATAAGGAGGAGGGAGAGAACTTGTTCACCTTAGCCTCTAAGGATAGAACCAGAAACAATGGGTTTAAACTGCAGCAAGGGAGGTCTAGGTTGGACATTAGGAAAAAGTTCCTAACTGTCAGGTGGTTAAACACTGGAACAAATTGCCTAGGGAGGTTGTGGAATCTCCGTCTCTGGAGATATTTAAGAGTAGGTTAGATAAATGTCTATTAGGGATGGTCTAGGCAGTATTTGGTCCTGCCATGCGGGCAGAGGACTGGACTCGATGACCTCTCGAGGTCCCTTCCAGTCCTATAATCTATGAATCTATAAAACTTCATTTGTTGTGCTCCATCCATTACTGCTAATGTCAAAGTGTGCAGGCCAAAAGTGAAGTGCGGAACCAAATTCAGAGGAGTCTAAAAGGAGTCTGAATTGAGGTTCTTTCCACCTTCTGGCCTCCTCTGCGTGTATGTTCCATGAATTTAGATACCTTGGACTGATGGCTTGCGATTCAATTAAACTTTCACACACTTGCCAACTTGTAACTTATGCTTCCTGTGATTGGGTGAATCCTGATAGAACCAGGAGTGAGAGATAAAGAGATGATTGGCTAGACAAACTGTTGATCACCCAGAGAGAGAGAGACAGGGGAGGTAGCTCCCTTCTCTGCAAAGTGTTCTGAGTGATAAAGACCTCTGTAGTTCATGCCCACAGTGTCCACACAGGGGAGTTACATTGCAGCATTTTGAGCTTATTGCTTTTCACACTGCTGTACTCCGCACTGCAAGGCAGTGTAAACATAGCCTGAGGGACTATAAATTGGTGTAGATCATATTTTAAAGGGCTAGAAAAGCACTTAACAGGAGGATGTAAGAATGTGATAGCTAGCTCACAATTGACACCTTCTTTTACCTTATGGTGTGTAGTTTCTACTAATGTAGACTCCCTTTTACACATGAATACGTGGGTTATAGCAGGTCTAGAAAATCTGAGAGTTAAGACATCTGTCATACACCATTTTACACATCACCCCTAAATGTTGTCCTTAATTTAAAAAAGAAAAATCCACAAATGTGCTTGTTTTCATAAGTAATGCTACATTGGTGTGTGTGTGTGCACGTACACACTTCTATTTAACTGGGCTAGAGAGATGTTCATTTATAATTTAATGACCTCTGTGTGTGTGTGTGTGTGTGAGTGTATATGTACACTTCCAAAAAGCCAGTTGCAACCAAGCAGTTACATTCATCCACTAATTGTGACCAGACAGAGGTTAACTACAGTGGTTAAGTCTAAACCTACTGTATGAAAAAGTAGCTAGGGACATGTTCTCATTCAACAAAAGTTCCACTCTGCTGCATGGATGTTATTTTGGCCTTTAAAAAAAAAAAAAACTTCTTGGATAAGTGTCACTGTTATAATCTTTTAATTAATATTGTGCTGGAGAGTGAAGTCATGAATGAATGCTACTGGCTGTTATTGCCATAGTGCCCAGAAGGATGCTACTGTTTTGCCAAAAATGTTCTGTCACTAATGTGAGGCCTGTTGACGGACTGTTGTTTATATATGTCAACATGATGCCAAGTCAATTGTTTCACTACAGGAATCCTGGCTTGGCCCCAGTGGCTGTCTGAGGCTTTGTAGACCAAAAAAAAAAAAAAAAAAGTCTATAGTGGAAAATGAAAGGGAAAGGCTCTTTAGACTTTTATCTTACTCCTATTGTAACTAAACTCCAATAAAGATATGAAGAGAATTAATAATCCAACAATTCTGCAAAACAATTTTCTATATCCTATTTTGTATTCTCTGGGCAGAGGGAGGTCTTTGAATTTAAGTGTGTCTATTAACTGAGAGGTTTGAATCTGTTTGTACTGGAAGCTTAATTATATAATACATAACTGTGTATAAAATGCTGCAGCACGTTTACAAGTGAATTTTAGTGCTTGTGAAAGGCACCAGTTTTATGGCATTGCTTTCTATTCAGCTACTCAAGTCAGGCTCGGCATGAGAAGTTGCATTACAAGTTTCCCAATACTGACCTGCTCATGTGTGTCTCATGCAGTGAGGGGATAAGTTCAGACTCCATACCTATTAGATGCTACTGGAAATGACCTCATCAGACATTAAGCCATATGCATCTTCTCCCATCCCCACACTCCCAGGTGACAGGAAGAGAGGAGAGACTGTTTATATTCATGCTGGTGCAGAAAAAGTCCTCTCTTACCTCGACCAGGTGGAGCAACACCCACCCTCTCAGCCCTGGAGGTAGATAAACAGCAGTGTTAATGTCACTAGGCATAGCTACCAGGTAACTCAGGGGGGGTGGAAGGCCATAAGTGCCGATGGAAACCCCCCTGCTCTGAGTCTAAGTGAACTAAAGCAACTCCATCTTGTGAACTTTAACCAGCCTCAATACTAACCAGCCTAAAAGCAGAATATGTAATGGTCAGCTTTTTTAGCAGACAGCTGCAGTTTCGCTCACACTAGCAAAAGCAGTAGTGATAAGGAAGGAGGAGAGGGAGGGGGAAGTCTACTATGTAGAGGCCTACAAGGCCAAAGATAAACATGCGGACGAGAACTTTTCTAACACGTCACAATGTAGTGCCTGCTGTAACTGCTGTCGGGAAGGGATATTCTGAAATATTCAACAGAAGAGACAACTTCTGAAAATTTGATTCTCCACTTTGTCACTGGTACTTGTGCATATTTAACATCTCCAGGGCTCAAAAATGGATAATATTTTTATCCCAAGTTGAGCAGCTCTATAAATGGTATGGTGCCAAACTGAAATGAGAAACAATTGTTGGTATATGAAGTTGGAGTAAAAATGAGAGTAGTTTCTGACAACACAAGTCCTAGCTGAGAATGAGAGAACTTCCAGAAAGTTGTGATATATATCTGGATGTATATCTGAACTTAGGAGATTTCTGGCTATGCCATGCAGCCATTACATGCTCAGAAATAGGCCCTTTAATATTTCTCACTGTAGCCCCCCTTCCTCAACATACAAGCCTAGTTACTTATTTCATGTTATCTATGTGGAGAGAGAGACTTAAGATCTTGCTACTGGCCCTCAGAATATTCATTGGACAATGGGTAGGCCACCATGCCTCTTGGGAGTTCAGGAGAGAATATCAGATGCTTCTGCCATCTGTAGTGGGTGTCTGACAAGCCGGTTTCCTCTTTCAGGTTCTTTGGGACAGATGACCAGAAGAATTTTTGACACTCCTCCCCCTCCCCCACCAAATCCCATTAGCACTGATCTATTAGGGCTCAGGCAGTATGCCTGATATTCTTAGAGGGCAACAGAAACTGAAAACATACTGCTGGGCACTGGTCAGGGCCGGCTCCAGGCACCAGCCGAGCAAACTCATGCTTGGGGCAGCAGATTCTACGGGGTGGCATTCTGCCCAATCCTAGAGCGGCACAGCTGCTTTTCTTTTTTTCTTTTTTTGTTTGCCGGTCTGGCTGCCCTGTAGTGGGCAGTGGCGTGGAGAAGGGGAGCGCTCTGCTGGGAGCGGGCTGCGTGCTCCGTCTGCCCCTGCTGGTGCCAGGTCTGTAGCAAGCCCGGCAGGGCAGCCCGCGTCCTTCCCTTCCCGCCGACTGGAGCAGTGCGGAGCCCTCCTGGCAGGTGGCGCAGTGGTCGGGGCCGCGTGGGAGCGCCCTACTGAAGCCCTGGCTGCCCCCGCTCCCTCTCCCTCTCCCTTCCCCCCGCTAGCCAGGGCACATCTGTAGTGCAGGGAGTCCCCCTGCACCCTGGATCCGGCCACGCCACAGGTTTTTTTTTTTTTTTTTTTTTTTTTTTTTGCTTGGGGTGGCAAAAAAAGCCAGAGCCGGCCCTGGCACTGGTGTCCCTTTAACAGATGAAAGCACTGTAGGGTTGATAAGCCTCATGGCTCAAAAGGTTACTTAGAAAACACTTTTCTAGAAACCCATTGCATGGTAGGTGAAAGCAGCTTTGCTGAGTTTCATTGTGAAAAGGGCAGCAGTATCAAGATCCAGCAGCATTTTTCAGTGTTCTGCTGTGTCACAATTGGTGGAAGGAAGATCACCACTGAGGGTGGGTTAGGACGGGTTTATTGTTAGTGAGCCTACATAGCCACCACTACCACCACAAAGATCATGGATGGGATGGGAGACCTGATGCCCCCCTCCAAAAAATCCCACAATGGGGTGGGCTTACCTCTTGGCTCTTTCCCTGCAATCTTGGAATAAGGACACCAATATCTGTTTAAAAGGTGATTTTGAGAGAGCAGAGAGACCTGCCTGCAGGAGACTTGAAGCCTGGAGCAGTCTTGCTAAATGAGCTAACCAGAGACACCTGGTACAGGGAGGGAACCTCCAACAGATGGTTCCTTAAAAGACAGCTGAAGCTGTTGTTTGAGATGACAAACACTGGGAAAGTTACAGGGGAGTCAGCACTGAGCAGGATAGCTGGAAACCAAACACAGGTCACCCCCTAAGAACTCATTAAAATAAAGGGGGAGTGGGGGACTCTGTGAAGGAATCCTTTCACTCATCCAGGCTTTGAGGTAAGAGCCATTCCCTGAGAAAGATGTTTTTTGGGACTTTGAGGTTTCCTTTAGAGTTGTTTTTCTGAATAAACCCAGGCCCCCAGAAAGGATGGTGATTTGACAAGCAAGTGTGTGGAGTCTCTGTAATGGGGACTGGAAGAAGAAGACTAAAGGGCAGGGCAGTACAGAGACACCCTGGCCATGAAAGGGTGCAGAAGGGCAGCTGACATCTTTATAGTGATTATGGAAAATGCAAAGTGCCAACTTTTTTCCCTTTGCATTTCTGATTCATGTGCTTGACTTTTCTGTGTAAGCTTTCTTTTTTTATTTGCATTTAAAAACAAACAAATTATAGTCTTGTTTTAAGGGTCTTTTTTAAAAAAGTGAATTTTGATCCAAAATTATACCTGTACTATTGCAAAATCTTTATGTATAGAATGCGGGGGGGGGGGGGGGGAGAGAAAATAAAGGCCAAAGGAGGCCAAGGACAACTTTAAAATTCATGAAAAAGCCAAACTAAAATTAGGAAGAAACATGAACATTATAAAACATTACTTTCTTCCTGCACAGCTAGCTAATCCAGAAATCTGCATCACGTTTATTTTGCCAGTTGTGTAATCTCACACAGCTCTCAAGCCTTTGGGAATCCAATTAGCTGATGAGGAGTTCAGTTCTGTTCCACCAGGTGGTACAACAGAATGCTCAACCCCTGCTGTAATAGAGTATTTTACTAGGAGGTAGGTTATAGAAGGGGTTGTTGTTGTGGTTTTTTTTTTCCTTATTCACAAACCAAATGAAGAGCATATTTAACTGGTGAAGAAAATTGGAGTGGTTCACAGTTAACAAATGCCATCAAGATGCCTTTTATATTCGAGTTGATGTGATTAGCACACAGTTCTCTCACACTGTAACCCAGAAGAGGTGCTTCCCATGGCATGCATTAATTTTATAAACTAGGGTCATGGTAAGTGATAGTAATTTTATTAATAGAAAAATATTCTCAATATCCTAACTTGGATTTACTGCACCAATACACTTCAGTTTTTGCTTTTACTTGTTATATGGTATTTACAACTTATGCATGTAATTTGTTCTTGAACAAAGACTCAGACATGCATTTATCTTGTTGAACCTGCATTTCAAAGTATTTATAAATGTGTAGGCACTTTTGTTTTGGGATAAGATCATCTTTTTTTTTTCCCCTTTCACCTGTATTAATTCAAGCTTGTAGTTTAGAGTTATTAAGAAGTACACAGATAAAACCTCTAGGAAAATTTAAACGGATAATAAATAGCTATGTTCAGGTTGAGGTTGTTGTTGTTTTGTTTTTCATAACTCTTTCATGCACATTTTCATGGGACAGAAATTTAGATGAAAGAACTTAGAACAGGAACACACCCTGCCCACCTCCCCCAACACTTTTTTGAGAAAAATTGAAGCAAACAGTCTTGAAGAATAAAAACATCAAGTCTAATTTGTAAGATTCTTCATTTGTAGAATCCAAACTGGGTTGTTGGTGTTTTTTTTAAATTTAACTTGGTAGATCATTTGTCTCCATTTTATAGGTTCTTTGTGTTTCATGCTCTACCAGCTGATTACCATCCTATCCCCTTTGCAGGAGAAAGATCTGTATAAGGGCCAGGAAATTGCATGAGCTTTGGCTTGAGGATTTCTGAGCAGCTTGTTCAATGAGGGAACAGGAAAGGGAAATGATCCTCTTGGTCCAGATGCACGGTGGGTAGATCCCAGAAGGCAGGCACATTTGCAATGATACAAAACTCCTACACCCTACTCATTAGCCTTCCACTTTCACTATGGTAGCATGTCTTTCAGGGTCATCCCTCTAGCTACAGTATGCCTCAAATGGAGGGGGTTTCAGTATTCGTCGTAGAACTCATGACTTATTATTGGACCATCACTGTTTTGCTGAACTGGGGCCCATATTTCCTTATTCTGTAGTCACATACAACTTTTTAAAATGTTATAGTTGCATTTGATGGGCCAATAATACTTTGCAGAGTGTCCATATGCAACAGATAAAATTTAATGCGGTAGATAGTTTGAGATGAAGCATGAAGCCCCTAATGCTTAAAATTATTAACTATTCAGAGGATTTTTCTTTTTATTAACCATAAGTAATGGATTCTAACTCACTGGATAATTTTTAGAATATTTACTGTTACTCATATATTTTGTTATTTATATTATGACAGTGACCAAAATGTGCTTGGTGCTGTAGCTATGTATAGAGACTCGGTCACCAAATAGTTTATAATCTACAGTTCCAGTTTTGCAATGAGCTCTGTTTGGGCAGCCCCGGTATAGATGTTTACAGTATTGAGGCTTATAATAAATTTTGATGACTGCTTTTTTAGCTCCAGGTTTTGGGCTAAATTTCACACCCAGATTTGTATCTTGCAGTTGGTTTTGGTATTAAAATAAGTGAGTGAGGATCTCATTCAAAGCCTGTTTTCTTTTTGTCATCCATCTTAATTCTGCTATCTTTCACAAATCCACTTATTTTCAGATTCATAGCTCTACATGGCAGACTGTAATTTGCCCTTGATCTATATATGCAGCTTCTACAGATATTAATTGGAGTTTCATATACAGCTGAAATCGAGTACATATCTCCTTTCTCATGTTTGGTAGAGTAGATTTACCAAAAGGTTATGTGCTGAAGCACATAAAATTAGCAAAATGCTGCAATTTTTCCTAGGCTCCATATTTGCTCAAGTGATTCAGTTAGACACCATTTTAGAGGTGTGAATTACAACTTTCTGACTTTCAGTAGAATTACTTATGGTTTCAAATTTCCCCAGATGTTCAGCTAATAGGGAGATGCCTAGATAGATATATTTTTAAAGGGGCTTTTAAAGTTTGTCTGAACAAAATTTCCTGGCTTTCACTGTGACTTCAAATGGAAACATTTGTTACTTGGTCTTTTGCCAAGACAGTGTCTTGGCATCTCTGGGAGGCCAGAACTGCTCCCAGTGATAAAATTCCATCTTGGTGAGTGGAACAATGTTGTGCAGTTATAAGAATGCTTGGGTGTTTACCTCTCGATCCAAAAGAGGCATTTTCCCTTTCTTGATGAAGATTTAAGAGCCACTCTTTCCCCAGTTATTTTGTCCTGTGTTTTCTGATGCACATGAATAATATAACACACATCCATGGTAATGGCAAAATAAAAAAAACCATAAAGGTTGTCTCTACTAATCTTTTTCAAGCGGCAGGTTACTTTGATGGAGAGGAGAGCTTTGGGCTACAATCCACACTAGCTTCTTGATTAAATTCTACTATGAGACTCTACTGTTCACCATGTTTGCCTTTGGTTACGAGTTGATGCTGTGTCAGTAGAAAGACTACTTTGGGCTAAATTGAAGTTTAGTTGGGATGAAAATAAAGGTCACTTTTTATTTATTTAAAAAAAAATAGAACCATGATACCAAATTCCTGAAGATCACCTGGAATGTTTACTTTGATTGGAGCTGGATCTTCAATATATTTAAATAGTTTATTAATAAAAATAATTTAAGGCATGTCCATTAAAACACCTATTGATCTATCTGATAAGTGTCATTACATGTATAATATTTTTAGATAGAACAATAAGAATACATCCTCTGCAAACATGTGAACAATCAAGCCCTTGCCCTGAATATCTTACAATCAAATTCAGACAAGTTTCAATATAACCATTCAGAGGCAATAACATGTTATAATGCAAATCTTACAGATGGGAGAAAAATGTAGTATTCAAAGGAGAGGCCATGGGTGATACCAGGCTAATTATATCTTATGTCCATTACGGTAATAGGTTGATGGTTAATGGCTTCCTAGTTATTGTGTAATGGTATCTGAGATACCATGGTGAAATAACTTGTTTTGTGATTGTTTACTGTGGTTTAATTGTGCCCACTGTGTATCTCTCTGGGGCCGGGATTGAATATTGTCATTGATGTGAACTACAAAAATCATAGAATTATAGGACTGAAATGGCCCTTGTGAGGTCATCTAGTCCAGTCCCCTGCATTCAGGGCAGGACTAGGTTTTCTCTAGACCATCTTTGACAGGTGTTTGTCTAAGCTGTTCTTAGTCTCCAACGATGGAGATTTCACAAACTCCCTGGGCATTTTTTTTCCAGTGCTTAACCACCCTGATGTCCAATCTAAACCATCCTTGCTGCAATTTAAGCACATTGCTTCTTGTTCTATCCTCAGAGGTTAATGAGAACAATTTCTCTCCCTTCTTGTAACAACCTTTTTACATACTTGAAAACTGTTATGTCCCTTCTGTCTTCTCTTCTCCAGACTATACAAACCCAAGATTTTTCCAATCTTCCCTCACAGGTCATGTTTTATAGACCTTTAATCATTTTTGTTGTTGTTCTCTGGGCTTTCTCTGGTTTGTCCACATCTTTACTGAAATGTGGTGGCCAGAACTGGACACAATACTCCATTTGGGGTTGAGGCTTATTCAGCATGGAGTAGAGCAGAAGAATTACTTCTTGTATCTTGCCTACAACACTCCTGCTAATACCTCCCAGAAGGATGTTTGCGCTCTTTTTTTTTTTTTTTTTTTTTTTTTTTTTGGCAACTGTATTACACTGTTGACTCATTTAGCTTGTGATCCATTAAAACTCCCAGATCCCTTTCTGCAGTACTCCTTCCTAGGCAATCCTTTCCCATTTTGTATGTGTGCAACTGATTGTTCCTTCCCAAATAGAATACTTTGTATTTCTCCATATTGAATGCCATCCTATTTATTTCAGATCATTTCTCCAGTTTGTCCAGATCATTTTGAATTTTAATCCTAACCTCCAAAGCATTTGAAACACCACCACCCCCAGCTTGGTATCATCCACAAACTCTATAATATATTTAAAATAATATCTTGGTTTTCCACTTGAATTCACCACAAATGGTTTCCAAATCAAATTTCTCAATGTACAGAACAAAGCAAAATTATTTTTTCTTGTAACTTCCAAATCTGTTGACTGAGTCTATTTGGAATCCAAGTTTTAGTACTTCTGCTTCATATATCAACAAGAAAGATTCAGGCATCAGAACTTATCTGCCAACTGTGTTAATGATGCATAAAATAAGTCAGTATATACAGCTGTTTAAAAACTGGCTGTTTTCCAAATATCTTGAGAGAATGTATTTTTTGTTTAAATTAAATTAAGCAAAGATGATCAGGAAGGCACTTACCAAAGTACTGTTTTTCTAGAACCACTTTTTTTCTAGTCCTATACTTAAGTGGCTTGCAGTGTTTCCAAGTTACTGGCTGGAAGGGGACAGAAGCTGCTATAGTCTCTGATTATTAATTATTCACTATTTAAAATCCTTAAATACATCCACATGGCCGTTGGCAAAGGACTCATATTAAACCTCATCATTTTTCTTAAAGATGCACCTTCAGAAGCTAATATAAAAGCTCACTGCTGTTGTTTTCTTTTTTCTCTTAGAAATTATTTGTACCATGGTTACACATGACTTTTTCCTCATTCATTCTAAATCAAGCATATATTTCATTCATTACCGCCCTTGGTACTTGCTCACTTTTAGTTTATTTAATAATCACTATTTGAATCAGATATTTAAAAGTTTAGTAGCATTTAAATGTCCTAGTACACTCCAACGTAGGTTGAAGCTAAATGATGGACTGAATAGTATGGTTTTGTTATTTTAGGTTTCACATCATCTACTGTATGCAGACTATTGGTGGAATTCTTTTGTAAAATTATATAACAAATATGCAACATTTAATTTTACTGTACTTAGAAAGGAAAACATCAAATGGACAGCTACAAAATGAGGAATAACTAGCAAGGAGGTAGCGCTGCTAGAAAGGATCTGGAGGTTATAGTGGATCACAAATTGAGTCAACAATGTGATGCAGCTGCGAAAAAGGAGGATATCATTGTGGGGTGTATTACCAGGAGTGTTCTATGTAAGATAGGGGAGGTAATTGTCCTCATCTACTCGGTACTGGTGAAGCTTCAACTGGAGTACTGTATCCTTTTCTGGGTGCTGTACTTTAAGGAAGAGGTGAACAAATTAGAGATAGTCGAAAGTGAAAAGAGGTCTAAATAACATGACCCATGAGGAAAGGTTGAAAGAAATGGATCTGGTTAGTCTTGAGAGAAGAACACGGAGAGAGGGCCTGATAACAATCTTCAACTACCTTGAGGGTAGTTATAAAGAGGGCTGTGATTTATTGTTCTCCATGGGTAGGACAAGAAGTAATCAGCTTAATCTGCAGCAAGGGATATTTAGGTTAGATATTAGGAAAAATTATCTAATTATAAGAATAGTTAACCACTGGAACTGGTACCAAGTGAGGTTGGGGAATCCTCATCACTGGAGATTTTTAAGAACAAATTAGACAAATGACTAGCAGGACCAAGTCAACCAAGACCATCCCTGCCTCAGCACTGGGGGCTGGACCTCTCAAGATCCCTTCCAGTCCCACATTTCTGTGATTCTATGCCAGCCAAACCTAAATCATGTTTGGAGGAGGAGATCTACAGAGTATAGCAATAGGGTTTAATCAGGACTTTCGGAGAAGTGCTACGGGCTGGTATCCTGAGAGGTGGTGACAGTGATCTTCATTTCTTCCAAAGCTGCTGACCTATTATGCTGGCTCTGTTTTGGTTGCTGTGTTAGTAATAGCTACCAGGGCAGTGACAATGGGAAATAGAAGGTTGTCAGATGGCTCTCAAAATGAAGAGGGAGGAAGTAAAACCTAGGCCACATACTAAAAAATGGCAGAGAAGCCAATATTTCATTTACTTTATAAAATATTCCTAACAATAAAGGACTGGGCACATATGTACAATTTAACAGAACTGGTCCTTGTTGATATACTTCCTATTCACAAACTACTCCTGATCCTAAAGTGGGACCTCAGCATCACTGAACAGTATAACAATATTATGGATGTAGTTTATATTTTAATGGGTGCAGTAAAAAGTTAATGGAGCAATAAAACTAATAAAATGGAATGAATAATGTGTTTTCCCCCACCCCATAAAGCATGGGCAGCCTGGCAATATAGGGGCCCAGTAGGACAGTACACAGTGGTTGGGAGTGTCCTCTCCAGAAACCCTTTGGTAGCTATTGGTGCTGTTGTCTTCTGCAGCACTCTCCAGCCTCCTTTCAGCAGAAAGGACTATGCTAGTGGGTGCTGGGTTAATGTAGTCAGCTGCTTGCCCTCTTTTTGCACAGCAGGCAGCTGTTAGCAAAGATAGAGAGGATCTACTTCAGGGGGCAGCAACGTTCGACACGTGGCTCGCCAGGGTAAGCACCCTGGTGGGCCGGGCCAGTTTTATTTACCTGCTGACGCGGCAGGCTCGGCCGATCGCGGCCTCCACTGGCTGCGGTTCGCCGTCCCGGGCCAATGGGGGTGGTGAGAAGCAGCGCGGGCGAGCGATGTGCTGGCCGCGGCTTCTCACCGCCCCCGTTGGCCCGGGACAGCGAACCACGGCCAGTGGAGGCCGCGATCGGCCAAGCCTGCCGCGTCAGTAGGTAAATAAAACTGGCCCGGCCCGCCAGGGTGCTTACTCTGGCAAGCCGCGTGCCGAACGTTGCCAACCCCTGATTTCTACTTCCTGACCTACTATTGGGAGTCTGTAAGGGAGAAATTGGAATTCAAGGGGGGGAAACGTGTGGAGAAAAGGAACCAAAGATTCCCTAGGAGGTTGTGAGAATATTGCTACCTATGACACACTAAGTGCTATCTTGAATTGTGATATGGTGCTTAGCCACCTTAAGAGAAACAGATCCGTCAGTGGAGACGTTGAGAGGGTGGGAGTAGGGAGTGAAACAAGACTAGAGGTAAACTTGGAGAGACAGAACATGGACAAAGGAAAGGTAGTTGGAGGGGAGTGAGAGATACTGGGGACTTGAGATGGAGGAAGGAAAAGAGAGAGAGAGAGATGGACCCAGAAGTGACACTTGAAGGAGAAGAGGAATAGGGATAAAATATGGAGAGGAAGGTAATAGTGAGAGATTGAATTGCAGGTTGAGTTGAGGGGAGTGGGAGAAGAAAGCAAAGGAAAAAGCAAGTGCTACAGATGAAACGAAATAGTGCATGCAACCTTCCATCTTCTCTTTAGTGCCCCCTTTTCCCTGCATGAACAATATATAACAGGAATTAATACTGAAATCAATAAGAACTATTGTGGAGTCAGGTACTGATCAATGTGATTAACGATAGCAGAATTAGGCATCGCTTGCTATGTAACAGAAAGCAAGATGAATGTGAAAGATGAAAATGTGTTGCTTGGGCTCTCCAACAATGGGGCCTTTAGAAGTCCCTGTCAGCAGCACAACTCAATTGATCATGCTATTCCATTTTAGCTGCCAGGCTGTGGTATGTTCCAATTCCAGTTATTCCTTCTGATGGGTGCAACATCACTGGATGCTCAGGTTTTCTCACAATCAGGACAAAAAAATTGCAGGACACAAAATCTCACCCACCCACTCCTGTAATAGACCCTAAACCCTCTGGCTGAGTTACTGAAGTCCTCAAATCATAGTTTAAAGGCTTCAAGTTACAGAGAATCCACCATTTACACTACTTTAAACCTGCAAGTGATCCATGCCCCATGCTGCAGAGGAAGGCAAAGCCTCCAGGGTCTCTGCCAATCTGACCTTGGGGAAAATTCCTTCCTGACCCCAAATGTGACCATCAATTAGACCCTGAGCATGTGGGTGAGACTCACCAGCCAGACACCTGGGAAGGAATTCTCTCTAGTAACTGAGAGCCCTTCCCATCTAGTGTCCCATTGCTGGTGGTTGGCGATATTTGCTATTAGCAATTCCAGATTGGTTATTTGCCATTGTAGGCAGTCTCATCACACCATCCCCTCCTCCATAAACTTATCAAGCTCAGTCTTGAAGCTAGTTAGGTTTTTTTCCCTTCACTACTCCCCTTGGAAGGTTGTTCTAGAACTTCACTCCTCTTATGGTTAGAGACCTTCATCTAATTTGAAGCCTAAACTTGTTGATGACTAGTTTATATACATTTATTCTTGTGTCCACATTGGTGCTTAACTTAAATAACTTCTCTCCCTTCCAGGTATTTATCCTTCTGATGTATTTATACAGAGCAGTTGTATCTCCCTTCAGCCTTCTTTTAGCTAGGCCAAACAATCCTCTTCTCATATGCTTTGAACCTCTTCTCATATGCTTAATTTTTCTTAGCTAATCTAGTTAGCTTTACATATGACTTAGTTTCACATTTAAAAAAAAAATCCTACACAATTTTCTTTTATGTATTTGTGATAAATTCAATAATTTTTCAAATCCACATTGGACCATTGCATTTGTATTCATAATCTCCCTCTTCGGCTTTGAAATCTCCCGTGATCACAAATATGTCATATTTTGGCTTGAGCTCTGCAATTCACCAGAGAATGTTTCTCCCCTCCTCCCCCCCAACTCACCCCACCCAACAGAAAGGTTTCATTGCATTCAGTTATGTACAAATCAAATAAGACAGAGCAAATGAGAGGAAAAATAAAATACACCAAGATTTCTGCTTCTGAGATCCAGTGGAGTATCAATATAATGTCTGGTACAAATTCTACCTGGCCCTTATGGAAAAGTTTTATGGAACTTAATAGAAAATTTTAACTATCCAGTAGAAGTTAATAATTCTATAAGAAGGACAGAATTCTCTATTAAGAGGGTTTAAAAAGCTTATAGAAATCATATCATTCTCCAGACGGGTACTTTGAAGATGAAATTGTAGGATTTTATTAGCTGTGCCAAGTGTGTTTGACTAATATAGTCAAACAGTTGAATAATGTGTGTGCAGGATATCTTAGGACACCTTAAAGGACCTGTTAGGAATAAGTATTAGATAATCTTGCCTTAACCACTGAACCTTTAATTACAATCCATTTCAGCCAGAGTAGTGGGCATGTGGATTCCTTATGCTGATGGTGGTTTTGTCATTTTTGTTTCATGGCTGGGGTTTGGGACTGAAGAAGCTGGAGAAGTCTTGAGAGCTACCTATTTGAGAGCTTAAACATCTGTGCATATGTGTCTGAAGTTTTTGTACTGAAGTGAAGAATTTATAAGAAAAGTTAACGATATAAATAGGATATGAATGAGAATTTTGTTTTTAAATATCTGGTGCACAAACTACTACTGTGCTCTGAGACATTCACTCTAATGGTTGATTCCAGAATATTTTTTTCAGTCACTATTCCCAGGGGATCAAACCATGAAAAACATTTTTCATTTTCCAACAGCTCAGTTCCTTGATTTCCTAATGTTAAGTTATTTGGAGGCTTCTACTGGAGGGAAATCCTCTGGTCTGTTATATGTGAACTGTAGCGTGCATCGGGCTCTAGACATCAGAACGGCATTTCCATCTGGATATGGCCTCCGATAGCAGCATGAAATGTTGGACAAGCACTGGATACTTCATACTTTTCATTTAATGAACTGTTTCTTTATTACTCTGCAAAGCTTGTATAATACACATTTATGGTTTAAAAAGTGCCCTGCATCCCACTTCATGGGAAGGGGACCTCATTTAGATTAACATGCGACTTCAACAGCAGGTGGTAGAATTAACCAACTGCTTCAATTACTGCTTTTGCGCATGACTTTCATGTGTTGCTAAGATTATCAGAGGAACCTGATTACATCCCCTTAGATGCTATTGTTGGCACAATGATTAAGCTGTGTGGGTTTTTTTTGTTGTTGTTGTTGGGGTATTTTTAGATTAGAAACCTAAAGAGCTTTTTGGCATGAGGCAAAAGCACTGTGTATAGAGATCAGTAAGATAGTGAGTATCATTGCTCTGTAGCTTATCTCCACATATACAGCTCCCTCGTGGATCCCTATGATAAACATTATTGGAACAATTAGCTCCCGCTGACATAGAATCCAGACGCAATGGCCAGCAGCACAGAGCCAAAAATTATAGAGCCAAGAACCATAAAAAAGCAACACCAAGCTACTCTCCCCATTCAATTGCTGTCATAAAACCCTCCCAGTGCTATGTTTGCATAGCTGGCTTCACCGATACGGCACCAAAACACAAAAGAAGAAGCAGCAGCACTTGTCTTTGTTTAGCTGAAATTACAAGTCATTGAATTAGTATGTCATCTTTATTGGGCTGTCATGCAGCAGAGGTGAGAAGGCTCTCTGTAATGGATGGAAGAGTTTGATGGTCTAAAAGACAGGCTCACAGATGGCTGTTGATATAAAACAGTTTGCCCTTCTTAAAAAAAGAGAAGGCGGGGAGGCTGAATAGGTCTCTACTGATTTGAGTAGCTGTAACTAACAATATTTATGTAAGGTTGATCTTAGAGTCTGGACTGGAGGGTGAACCAAGAGTTTGTCTAAATTACAACTCGGAAGTGCATGCTAAGCCATTTTAAAATTTAAATATTAGTGAGGCAGCATAATCCGAAACATGAAGCAGTAAAGGTCTTGCTCTGAAAGCTGTTACCGCTACCTTTGCATGGACAGAGTTACCCTTGTGATATTCTGCAGCACTAGCAGAATTCTTGTAAGGATAATCAATGGAGCTGGAAACCAAAAATCAGGAAAACCAAGAGGAAATAGTTGTTATATTTTCAGAAGCTGTCTAGTACTCTCTCCCCTTGCCCTTTTTAAATGGGGGAATAAACAAACAAACTGCTGACCAAAATTTGCTTCTAGGGCCTGAGATAAAATACTGTACCATGCATAAAACATCTGTTTTAAATGAAACACCACAAGACCACCACTGAGTGAGAGCAGTTTGTCAGGCAATGTTCTCACATTTATGATTCTGCTGTATTTATAAAAGCATTTTGGGTTGAAATGTATACCAAATTGCTAAAACCCTTTTCATCTTTGTTGTCCTTGAGTTCTAGCTTTGCACAAGGATACTTGTAATTTGTTCAAGGCTCACTTTTGTGAGGTAGAAGGCACTCAGCACCTTGCCAAAGCGGTTCAACAATTCCCTGTATCAAGCTTCCCAATTCCCTTAAGATTCAAAGCAAAAACCCTCCTGTGAAGTAAGGACCAAACAAGTAACATTCTAAGGACATGATGACTCAAATATTTGTTTATATTTTTCTGAAGTTTTGGACAGTCACTGTGGGGCTCTTCTATGGTCAGCATTATTTCACAACAGTTTTCTTGAAACAGTCAGCACAATCTGTTTGGTTTGTTTGTTTTTTTTTGTTTTGTTTTTCCTCCCCTCTATGCTGTAAATCGGACTTGATCAAAGAGAATGCACAGTTGGTTCTCTTTGGTTTGCTTTGTTTTGTTTTTCCCTCCCTATATTGTCCCTAGCCTTGAAACATTGAATTTTTTCTAAATAACATCAGAATAACCTTAATTGTATCTATATAAATAAATATTTTTTTAAAAAATCCCAATAGTAGAAGAAAGAAGAGATGGTATTAAGAATTAGAGGCCCTGTCATTCCCTACCTAGAGCTGTTACATTCTGACCACATAGGGAACTGGATGCTCCCACATGCTGAATTTCCACCTTATTCATGGAATTGGCATCATTATTTCCTCCCCCCAAGTGTGCTGACCAGTTATTTAGCCCCCACCAAATCAGCATAACCCTTGAGGGTCTGTGGAAACCTAGGTCATAGTGGTTGAGGTGCTCTATCTCAGTAGCATTCCCAGCTGCTTCCCATGTGCAGTTGTGTTTCACAGAGGATGAGAATGTTCATTAAAATTACTCAATTTCTCATGCAAGGAATTCTTTCTTCCTGCCAGACTGGGACTGGGGAGGGTACTAGGCTGTAATACCCCCCCCCCCCCAATCTACCTCCCATGATGGGGGAGATAAAATGTGTTTTGTCTTCACATGGAGGGGGACAAAATTGATGTCCTAAGTAGTGCATAGGATCTGGTCCAGGAGGTGAATATAGCTGTACAATTTGGTAATAGTGACCATAATGTAATTAAATTTAAAACTTCCTTGTAAAGGGGGAAAATGCCAGAGAAGCCCATAACAGTAGCATTTAACTTCAAAAAGGGAAACTATGCAAAAATGAGGATGCTGGTTAAACAGAAATTACAAGGAACAGTCACAAGAGTGAAATGCCTGAAAGCTGTATGGAAACTATTTTAAAAAAAAAAAAAAAAAAAAAAAAAAAGGCTCAAACTAAATGTATACTCCAATTTTTTTTTTAAAGTAAGAGGACCAAAAAACAAAACCCAGGGCTAAACAGCAGAGTAAAAGAGGTGGATAGAGGCAAAAATAACTATTTTTTTTTTTTTTTTAATTTGGAAGTCAAACCCTCATGAGGAAAATAGAAGGGAATTTACATTCGACTTGCCAGAGTTTATAAGTATAATTAACCAGGCCAAAAAAGAATTTGAAGAGGTACTAGCAAAAGATACACATTCTCACAGCAAAAATGCGCACCCACACACAAAAAACAACAAATTAAGTACATCAGAAACAAGACGCCTGTTAAACAATCACTAGACAATCAAGGTGCTAAAGGAGCACTCAAAACCAAAGATGTTGTGAAGAAACTAAATGAATTTTTTTGCATCGGTCTTCACTACAGATGATGTGAGGGAGATTCCCACACCTGAGCCATTCTTTTTAGTTGACAAATCCGAGGAACTGTACAAGATTGAGGTGTCAGTAGAGGAGGTTTTAAAGCAAATTGATAAACTAAACAGTAATAAGTCACTGGGACCAGATGGTATTCACCCAAGTGTTCTGAAGGAGCTCAAATATGAAATTGCAGAACTACTAACTGTGGTATGTAACCTGTCGCTTAAATCAGTCTCTGTACCAGATGAATGAAGGACAGTTAAAGTAATCCCAATTGTTAAAAAGGGCTCCAGAGGCAATCCTGGCAATTACAGGCCAGAAAGCCTAACTACAGTACTAGACCAACTTGTTGAAACTATAATAAAGAACATAATTATCAGACACCTAGATGAATGTGATGTGTTGGGGAAGAATCAATATGGCTTTTCTAAAAGGAAATCATGCCTCACTAATCCATTAGAATCCTTTGAAGGGGCTAACACAAGTGGACAAGGGTGATTGAGTTGATAAAGTGTACTTGGACTTTCAGAAAGCCTTTGACAAGGTCCCTCACCAAAGGCTCTTAAGCAAAGTAAGCAGTCATGGAATAAGAGGGAAGGTCCTCTGATGGATCAGCAACTGATTGTTCCCTGTCTTTTTTTTAAAGTGTAGGAATAAATGTTCAGTTTTCACAACAGAGAGAGGTAAATAGCAGGCTCCCCCAAGGTCTGTCCTGGCACCTGTGCTGTTTGCGATATTTATAAATGATCTGGAAAAGAAGGTGAACAGTGAGGTGGCAAAATTTGCAGACAATACAAAGTTATTCCGGATAGAAAAGTCTGAAACTGACTGGGAAGAGTTACAAAAGGATCTCACAATACTGGATGACTGGGTAACAAGATAGCAGATGAAATTCAATGTTGATAAATGCAAACTAATGCTCATTGGAAAACATAATACAAACTATAAATACATAATGATGGGGTCCAAATTAGCTGTTACCCCTCAAGAATGAGAACTTGGAGTCACTGTGGTTAGTTCTCTGAAAATATCTGCAAGATGGAAAAGCAGTGGGGGGAAAAAGGCTAACGATGTTAAGAACTATTAGGAAAGGGATAGATAAGACAGAAAATATCATAATGCTACTATATAAATTCATGGTACACACCCAGCTTGAATACTGAGCAGAATTCTGGTAGTTTCATCTCAAAAAAGATATATTAATATTAAAAAAGGTACAGAGAAGGGCAACAAAAATGATTGGTGATATGGAACAGCTTCCCTATGAGGAGAGATTGAAAAGATGGGGACATCTTAGAAAAGAGATGACTGAGGGAATAAGATAAAGGTTTATAAAATCATGAATGGTATGAAGAAAGTGAATAGGGAAGTATTATTTACCCCTTCACATAATTTCATTGGGTGATCACATGTTCTTCTGTTAATGGGCAACAGGTTTAAAACATAAAAAGTATTTCTTCACATAACATACAGTCATACTGTGGAACTCCTTGCCAGGGGATGTAATGAGGGCCAAAAGTATAACTGGCTTCAAAAAAGAACTATATACGTTTATGGAAGATAAATCCATCAGTGACTATTAGCCAAGATGGTCAGGGATGCAACCCCATGCTCTGCGTGTCCCTTAACCTCTGACTGCCAGATGCTGGGACTGGATGATGGGATGGATCACTCAATAATTGCCCTGTTCTCTTTATTCTGAACTGCACTGGCCACTGTCAAAAGACAGGATACTGAGCTAGATGGATCATTGGTCTGACCCAGTATAGCCATTCTTATGTTCTTATGATCAAGGTGTCTCTTCTCTCCACACCCCGCAATTTTTAGCCTAGTATTTATTTTGTCTGGCCCCAACTTCACTTTCTTGCTGATAGTCCATTTATTAATCTCATCTCCCACTGGTAGCTGTCACACTGAAAGCACTCCAATGCCAGCTGGTGCACTGTCATACTATACACCCAAAAGATGGAATCAATGGAAAACTAAGAACCCACTGATTATTAATATTCTTGTTTGATATGTGTACAGTAAGCGCACAAAGGGCTTTATAGATATGTGCTGCAACTATGTTCTTAAAATGTATTTGATGAGCCAGGATGTCAGCCACATCAGACAACGGAATGGGTTTCTTAAGCAAGGTATGATCAAAGATCAACAGACAGCACGTTTACTTGGAAAAGTAAACAAAGCCATCAAGAAAACAAGTGGGGATAGATGGACTACTTTTCCATCTTGCAGATATTTTCAGAGAACTAACCACAGTGACTCCAAGTTCTCATTCTTGAGTGGTAACAGCTAATTTGGTCTCCTTCTTGATGTGAGATGGAGACTGTACCAGTAAGAAATTTTCCTGCCACTTGAAGCAGGACCAATAACCAACATCGGGAAGATCTAAGAAGAGAGGAAAAGCCATTTTGGTACCCATCACAGGAAGGACTAAAGGGACCAGAGCTCTTTAAATCACAGAAGAATGAATCCTTCAATTATAAGGGCTGATGTCTCTGGGAACTGAATATAGGTGAGAAACCTGCTTAGGCAAAGATTGTAATTTGCTGAAATTAGGTTTTAGTCTTAGAAACAAATATTCACACTTTGTTTATTTGTAGCCATTTCTATCTTCATTCCTTGGTATCATGTAAGCCTCTGACTTTTTATTTAACAAAGTTGCTTTACTTTTACTATAAAGTAATTCAGTGCTTTGATAGAAGTGTGCTTTTTTTTTTTTTTTAACCCCAGTTTAGGTAATAAGCTGCAGGGTACTACCTCTTTAAGGAAGCCGCAAACTTGAAAACTTCTGTTTAGTGTTCAGTGAAAGGGTTGGAGACTGCAGGTCAGACAGTTTTAGAGAAATTTGGGGCTGGGGGAGAGTTGGGGGCACCCATAAAAAGCAACTGGGTAGTGGAAGCCCAGGTATGACTTGTGTACTTGAATGCTGGCTCTTGGTGTCGGGGCTATGTGCCACAGCAACATAGCATTTAAGGTACCCAGAGTTTCACAGCAGGCAGTGACACAGCCCTGGGTAGAACCCCAAAGTGTCACAGTAGCAACTCCTCCTAATAGCATCTCTTACTTACTTTTATATAGCTGTCAAGGGGCTGTAATCATCTGGAGGGGGTGGGATAGGGGGCAGGTAGGTGCTACAGTGGCCTCTTAAGAGTTGCTTACATGGCTATGGGTATGTCTACTCTACGGGATTAATCCGAATTTATATAATTCGAATTTTGGAAACAGATTGTATGAAGTCGAATGTATGCGGCCACACTAAGCACATTAATTCAGTGGTGTGCGTCCATGTACCGGGGCTAGCGTCGATTTCTGGAGCACTGCACTGTGGGTAGCTATCCCATAGTTCCCGCAGTCTCCTCCACTCATTGGAATTCTGGGTTGACATCCCAATACCTGATGGGGCCAAAAACATTGTCGTGGGTGGTTCTGTATATCCTCCCCCCTCTCCAGGGAAGCAACGGCAGACAACCGTTTCGCGCCTTTTTCCTGGGTGAATAGTGCAGACGCCATACCACGGCAAGCATGGAGCCCGCTCAGCTCAAGACAGCAGTCATGAACATTGTAAACACCTCGCACGTTATCGTGCAGTTTATGCTGAACCAGAATCTGCAAAACCAGGCGGCGAGGAGTAGGCTACGGCAGCGCGGCAGCGAGAGTGATGAGGATATGAACATGGAATTCTATCAAACTGCGGGACCCGGTGCTTTGGAGATCATGCTGTTAATGGGGCAGATTATAGCCATAGAACGCTGATTCTGGGCCCGAGAAACAAGCACAGACTGGTGGGACCGCATAGTGTTGCAGGTGTGGGACAATTCCCAGTGGCTGCGAAACTTTCGCATGCGTAAGGGCACTTTCATGGAACTTTGTGACTTGCTTTCCCCTGCCCTGAAGCACCAGAATACCAAATGAGAGCAGCCCTCACAGTTGAGAAGCAAGTGGTGATAGCCCTGTGGAAGCTTGCAATGCCAGACAGCTACCGGTCAGTCGGGAATCAATTTGGAGTGGGCAAATCTACTGTGGGGGCTGCTGTGATGCAAGTAGCCAAAGCAATCACTGAGGTGCTGCTACGAAAGGTAGTGACTCTGGGAAATGTGCAGGTCACAGTGGATGGCTTTGCTGTAATGGGATTCCCTAACTGTGGTGGGGCAATAGATGGAACCCATATCCCTATCTTGGCACCGGAGTACCAGGGTACCCAGTACATAAATTGCAAGGGATACTTTTCAATGGTGCTGCAAGCACTTGTGGATCACAAGGGACTTTTCACCAACATCAACGTGGACTGGCTGGAAAGGGTTAATGACGCTCGCGTCTTCAGGAACACTACTCTGTTTAAAGGGCTGCAGCAAGAGACTTACTTCCCGGACCAGAAAATAACCGTTGGGGATGTTGAAATGCCAATAGTTATTCTTGGGGACCCAGCCTACCCCTTAATGCCATGGCTCATGAAGCCAGACACAGGCAGCCTGGACAGGAGTCAGGAGCTGTTCAATACAGGCTGAGCAAGTGCAGAATGGTGGTAGAATGTGCATTTGGCCGTTTAAAAGGTCGCTGGCGATCGTTATTGACTCGCTCAGACCTCCGCCAAACCAATATCCCCATTGTTATTTCTGCTTGCTGTGTGCTCCACAATCTCTGTGAAAGTAAGGGGGAGACCTTTATGGCGGGGTGGGAGGCTGAGGCAAATCACCTGGCTGCTGATTACGTGCAGCCAGATACCAGGGCGATTAGAAGAGCACACCAGGAAGCGCTGTGCACCAGAGAAGCTTTGAAAACCAGTTTTGTGACTGGCCAGGCTACAGTGTGAAATTTCTGTTTGTTTCTCCTTCATGAAAACCCGTCCCCTTTATTTACTCATTCTCTGTAAGGAACCCACCCTCCCCCTTCCCCCAGCTTGCTTTCAAAGGAAATAAAGTCACTATCGTTTAAAAATCATGTATTCTTTATTAATTGATTATAAACATAGGGAGAGAACCGACAAGGTAATCTGGGTGAGGTTTGGGAGGAGGATAGGAGGGAAGTAAAAGGCCACTGAAAAAATTCAATATAATGACAGCCTTTTGGTTGGGCTGTCCACTGGGGTGGAGTGGGAGGGTGCACGGAGCCTTCCCCCCCCCCCATGTTCTTACACGTCTGGGTGAGGAGGATATGGAACATGGTGAGGGGGGAGGGAGGTTATACAGCGGTTGCAGCAGCAGTCTGTTATCCTGCTGCCATTCCTGAAGCTCCACCAGACGCCGGAGCATGTCTGTTTGCTCATGCAGCAGCCCCAGCGTTGCAGCCTGCCACCTCTCATTTCGAGCGTCCCTCATGACCTCACGTTCACTGGCATCTTTCCTAAATTTAGATACGGTGTCCTTCCACTCATTCAAATGAGCTCTTTCATTGCAGGTGCATTCCATTATTTCTGTGAACATCTCGTCTCGCGTCCTTTCTCCACCGCCTTATCTGAGAGAGCCTTCGGGACGGAGGAGGGAGGCTTGGAAAATTTGCAACTGCTGGAGGGAGGGTTGACAAAAAAAAGTTTTTTAAATGATACATTTTACAGAACAATGCTTATACTCTTTCATAGTGAACAACACTATTCACATTACATAGCACATGTGATTTCAGTACAAGGTCGCATTTTGCATCTTAATATTGAGTGCCTGTGGCTTTGGTGTTAGAGATCACAGACGCAGGTCCGGGCAACAGAATTCAGCTTGCATACGGCCATGGTAAGCCATTGTCTTTTGGCTTCTGCGCCCTCCTTTCCCACATACCAAGCAAAGCCCATTGACTGCTGCGGTTTTCCTGTTAACCTTCAGCAGCAGCAAACAAACTACACCCCCCATCCAATTCTCTAGGATGATCGTTTTATCCCTTCCCTCATCGCGTTGCTGGTAGCAGGGAAGATCCCTGCTAGCCAAACGCGAAAAGCTCAGGGCCAATTCCACCACCACCCCCGTGCTTGGCTAACTGCAGAGAAGGATTTCTTTTCAGCCACAGGCAAACAGCCCAGTAGGAACGGTCACCTCTGTCCCCTTAATTAAATTCCCATATTTCAACCAGGTTACCATGATCGATATCCCTCTCCTGAGGATTACACAGCAAGATAAAGAACGGCTGTTGCTTGAATGCCAGCAAACACCGGGACCATATGCTGCCAGCTTTTTAATGCAATGATACCAGATTACTTGCTGCAAGCATGGCGTGATCAGGTGTCCTACCATGGAGGACGGAATAAAGCTGCACTGCCCAGAAACCTTGTGGCAAGGCTTTTGGAGTACCTCCAGGAGATCTTCATGGAGATGTCCCTGGAGGATTTCCGCTCCATCCCCAGACACATTAACAGACTTTTCCAGTAGCTGTACTGGCCGCAAATTCATCCCAAGTCCTCGGGGCAAAGTAATCATTAAAAAAACGCTTGTTTTAAAAGCAAGTTTTATATTTTAAAAGGTAAACTCACCTAAGGTCCTTTCCATGGGGTCATGGTCTTGGATACTGGATTGGGAGGGTACTTCAGTCAGGCTGAGAAAAAGATCCTGCCCGTTGGGGAGAACGGAGTGCTGGGTGCTCTCCACAAGCTCGTCCTCCTCCTCCTTCTCTTCCCCGTCCGCAGAATCCTCAGCTGATGAGATTATCCCCACCTCGGAATCCACGGTCAGAGGTGGGGTAGTGGTGGCAGCCCCCCTTAGAATTGCATGCAGCTTGGCATAGAAGCGGCATGTCCGTGGCTCTGACCCGGAGCGACCATTTGCCTTCTTTGTTTTTTGATAGGCTTGTCTGAGCAGCACTGATCTGAGTCCCTATTGTGGCCTCTCTCCATCATGCCCTTGGAGATTTTTTTCAAAAGTTTTGGCATTTCGTCTTTTCGAACGAAGGTCTGCTAGCACTGAATCCTTCCAATACTCTTTACTGTATGCGGAATTAGTAATGTTGTAAGTCATCTGGACACCTACATACTTAGCGATATTCAGCACCAGTAACTAATGCTGTGACAAGTAAAATGTAGGCTCTCTACAAAGTCAAAATCACTCTAATTAAGCCTCAAAAAAAAGTTTTTGCAGGTATGTGGCCTGAGTTCTAATCAGTTGGGTTGGCCATTTTTTCCTGTAAAATGTTTTTTTTTTTTTTTTTTTTTTTTTTTCAACATTTTATTACTATAGATTGTCACCCACATTCTGATTTCAAGATGGAAAAAAACAAACCATAAATCCATTTTGGAGCAATGCTACCACAAGTAACCTGTTTAAAAAACATGGATTTGGATACTTTGGACTATTTCTCAAACATCGTAAAGTCTAAATCAGGAGATGAAGTTAATGAAGGAAACATTTTCCAGTTAATTTTTAATTAAATGGTATTTTACTAAATATATTATCTATGTAGTTGTGCCTTGAACAGTGCAAACCAGAGTCACAAAAGTAGCTATTATTTGTACAGATAAATTCCTACAGTATTGTGCAGCAGAAGACATTAGATGCTGATAGTATAGATCTTCATACCAAAAAAAAAAAAGCCAGGGTGTATTGTTTTGCAAGGGTGGCTACCGGAATGCTTTTTGTTGTTGTTTTGTAAATATCTGCTTTAGATTTTTTTTCTATAGCACCCGTCACCATAGTATCTGAGTACTGAACAGATTAAATTAACTCTGCATGACCATTTCGATAACTAGTTTTGTAGAGGATTCTGCTCTTCACCTTTGTCAGGTTCTAGAGGGCTCTGCTTGGTGCTGGTCGTGTTCTTGAAGAAATATTTAAAATGTCACTTACGATGGGAAAACTGCAGCAAATGAGTGGCTTTGCAGGCTGTCCCTTCTAGCATCATCCAGACTTTGGTCTAGTCTGATTCTCTTCCGGTTGCTTATTCTGCTCTCCTCACCCCCCCACCCCAACTGAATATGCTTTATATCTGTCTTATGTGTTTCACCTGAGGTTTTGCTAGTTGCATTGGTCAAGAAGAGCACAATGGTCTCGGTGGATCATGGATGGAGAGGCAGTCTGTAATGTAGCTGGATCATGATTCACTGATCTCTTTGAAGATTAGGACCAAAGCCTTGAATTAGCATTTGAAGTGAACTGGGAACCATTTGGAGAATGCTGAACAAAGGAGTAACTTGCTTTTGGTGGTTCAATGTGTTGCCCAGATTGTACATTGGTTGAGCACCAACACGTTTTATGGATGGACCATACATAACTTAGTGCTATATTTTTAAACTAGTTCAAATTTAATTGTGTGCCTTTAGAAAATGATAGTACTTTTCTTTAACTGACAATGGATTGCAAGATAAGGTATCTAGACAAGCCTCTTTGCTGTATTAGCAATTGTTTCATTTCATGTAATGTTTATTAAATTGTTACTTTTACATGTAATTAATTGGCATGATAAATCAACTGTTTTTAATGAGAGAGAATCTAAATATGTCCAATTCATTCAATATGACACCTCAGGAACTCTTATTAGCTAGGCCTCTTATATTTTGCTAACTCAGTCAAGGCATGACCATTCTGATTTACCACTTACCTGCCACTCACCATGCTTTTTGTTCTAGTTGTCATTTGGATTTCTTTTTTTAATTTAGACTTGCAGTCAAAGTTGTTAAAACTTTATCCATATTGGAACAGATTGTGACATTCATTATAGCTTACATTATAGACCAACTAACCAGCAGTTCTACAAGCTAGTGGATTTTCATTCTTAAATTGGCCTTGTTGGTTTGTGTTGAGTCAGCAATATTTTTTTTGTATTCTGTATGTTTGTCACGTGTACTGTACATTGTATTGCTATTTGGATGAGTTCTTAATCTGTCTTCTGTAACATGTAAATGAACAAATGACATTAAAATCCAAAGGTGCGGTAGGGATCAGCCTCAGACATTTTGCACCTGAGCATAAGCGTAAAAACAAATCTTACTTTTTCTTAGAATGTGCTATGTACTTCAGACAGTTATGGAGTAACAGATGTTGGAGACTCAGTAGGAATCTAGGAGTATGCTGGTATGTCACTCATGTCTCTTTAACAAGCTGCTGTGAGTTAGAGAACTAGACTTTTCATATAGACTCTGCTTAGTGTCTCAGAAAGATGATGACACTAAAATAACGGGCTTCCTGTCAAAACCAAATACCTATTGCTCTCAATTTATGTTGGAAAAGTTACAAGTTTAAAAAAAATTTTTTTTGATTACAACCTACTAGATAATGTGCATCAATGAAATACATTTGATGCTGGTGGATTTTGCTGAGAACTATGTTGTTGTTGAAATATGGCTCCTTTGCATTTCAGAATGAGAAAGATATATTGATATGTAAACTGTTTAAAGTAACACTTGGAGTCTGGTCAATGAAAGTGTAAGTAGCATATGAAAGGACCTTCAGGTGGAATAGCGTCTATGTTGGGTGGCTCTAAAGGGATATTAATTTATACTTGGATACAGGAAGATTGAATGCCATTCTGGACCATGTGTACATAAAGAGGACTATGTGTTAGGAGTTGGCAAATGCGGGAACTTACAATACAAAATACAGCAGCAGCAAATACAATATTAAATTAAACTGGAGCATGCAGTGTATATTGGGCAGGGAAAGGAGTCTGCATGTGATAACAAACATTATTGTCAAAATGTTAATACAAAGGACACGTTTATGCCTGATATGATAATGAGCAAGGTCATACCTGGCCATATCAAAGTAGCCTGAAGAGTATAATTGGCAGTTATCTATCCAACTTCAAGAGAGAGAGCTCACTGACAGCAGGGAGCTCTGAGGCACTACAATGTGGAGACTCAGACAAGGACTTCAACAGCCTGAGAGAGAATATAGAACTCGAGAAATATAATCACCATATTTTTCTGATTTTTATTTTGGCAATTTTATTTTCAGTTGTTTTGGCTTATCTGGGCCACGAGAGTATGATAGAGAAGTGTGTTTTTGAACAGTTTCTTTGATTTCATTGGGCTACTTTGTTTTTCAGACATGTGTTGATTTATTGAAGACACTTTTGGATCTTAAACTGTTTTGGGGAATATTCACTACAGTCTGTTCTTGGGGACAAGGGAAATTAACTTCTTATCTTATCGGCAGGCAGAGGAGAGTGACAAAGTTACCTGGCCTGGGGCACTTTATCAAAGGTGCTATAGGTGTTGCCAAAAGACTGACTTAAATCAATAATATGCAAGGAAAAAGCCTAGGGACCCAGGGCCGGCGCAACCCATTAGGTGACCTAGGTAGTCGCCTAGGGCGCTAACATTTGGGGGCGGCGACCACAGCGGCCGGATTTTCGGCCGCCCTGGTCATCGTTGGTATTTCGGGGGCGGGATCTTCTGCCACCTCTGTTGGGGGCGGGACCTAGGGCGGGACCTAAGGTGGCAAAAAAGCTGGCGGCACTCCTGTAGGGACCACAGGGAGTGACAGGATTAGGGGACTAATCAATTTCTGTCCTCACAGGATTATCCACAATGCTGGCTTTTGGATGTTGAGGAGATTCATTGAGATGATTCTTTGGGGACTCCCACCCGATATTTAATAGATTACATAAAAAAGGGATATAGGAAACAATCTTTTTGCCCCCAAAACCTGTAGTCCTCCATTGCAAAAGCGTGGAGTCCAGGTATTCATACTGGTCTCTTAACACAGTTGCCAACATTTCAAGGGACATTTCTCAAAACAACTGGATCCCAGCTAATGGAGTTAGCATTGTAGTGAATTTTACCCCATACACATTAACTGATCACAATGATTCAGTGAAGTAGATAAATTGTGTTTATCCCTATTTTACAGCGGAGTAAGCAATGGCTGAAAGGATTAAGTGTTTTGATCTGAACGACAGAGAGAGACTGCATCAGAAAAGGGGTAAGAACACACAAATCCAATAATCTCAGCCTCCTACTTAATTCTCTTATGCCATGGAGTTGCTTCTCCTCCCCTTGTGACACAGTTGTTGGCTGGAAAAGAAAGTCCATGAATACAGCATGAAATATCCTAGTGACAAACTTTGAGACTGAGCAATAGATTTACCCCAGTTTGTTTTCAGATAGGCCTATGTAAGGTTAAAGGTCTATGAAAGGAAAAGAATTTTCAAGAGTACTAAGCACTCACAGCTCCAGTTTAAGGGCATCATTTACATTTTTAATGTAGTAAGAATGTTGTTTGTATTCACAATTCTTCAAAATCTGCAGCGGCCCAGAGCCAGCTTAGAGTATTATGTGTGGTATTATTTCTTGAACAAGTGGTTTGGTTGGTTGTTTTTCCTGCAGTCTAAAAAAACAACTGAAAACAAAGAAAATGTGACCAAAATGCTGAACTTGCAGTCCATTCCTATCCTCCCTTTTCCACTATGTGTGTACAGAATGCTAGCTAGCTATTAGAACCTGTGTAGTTTCTTTGTTTTCACTTCAGCTTGATGAAGGGCAGAGGAATTGACCTTAAACAGGCAAGGGGTGAAATCCTGGACCCATAGAAGTCAATGGGAGTTTTAAATTTCTCATACACTGTCAACACTTTTCAGCCTAAATGTGTTGCTGCATCAGAGAAATTTTTTTAGAAAAGATTTTCAGTCCAATGACGTACTGTACACCATGAAGACCACTTTCACCTAAATTTGTATCCTGTGTTCCTCTTCCTGCCTTCCCCCATCCCACGGCATCTCTTACGGTTATTTGTATACAATATACAGCATTTGGTAATATACGGAAATTTACTTGTCACTTGCACACTGCATATTCATTCAGCAAGTTTTCTAGTTTATTTCTATTCAGCAGCGAACACTTTTATTATGGCCTCATCAAGCTATGGAGTTGTCCATAGTGTCAAACTGTCTTGACAACCTCCCCCCCTACCCCACTTGTTGAGTCTTTCCTGAACAGAATGTTCCCAATAGGTCTGGCTGTATGATGTAGACATATGTCTTAAATGGACTGGTCTTGGTCCTCCAGATAAAATTTTGTGATTATTAAATGTGATAGTTTTAAAAAAAGTTATCATGATAGGCACATCATGTTTTTGTGCATTGCTGTATTGGAAAGTGACAGACAGATTAAGTTAAATACAAGGGCAATAGTTATTTTTGGCTAATGGCTTTTGAATTCACTTACATAATGTTGTGAATAGAGCTGGTGGGGGGAAAAGAGGGAAAAATTGTGAAAAATTTTCAAAGGCCTAAATTGCTGGTTTTGTAATATTTCAAAACTTCACAAATTCAAATTTTCTTTTTAACAGCTCTATAGTAATTTTTGGAAGGGGAGTTTTTTTTTTTTTTGTTAACCACCATTTTCATCTAAAAATGTCAGCAAATGGAAATTTGAAAAAATTCCATTACCTCTAGTTCTAACTGTTGGTCAGTAGCCCATAACTAGAACCTTTCTACCTTATTTACCCGTAGTTTGTTTATTTATAGTTTATTTACCCATATAAATGTCCAATCCCATTCTAAACTGTACAGAACTCTCGGTTTCAACTATATCTTTGGGGAACAAGTCCTGTGGGTAAATGGTGTGTGTGTGTGTGTGTGTGTAAAATAAATCCTTGTGTTATTTTTTGCCTTTCAATTTCATTAAATGTCCCCTCATTCTTTTATTATGAGTAAGGATGAACAGAAGTTCCTGATTGCTAAAACAATGAGTAGTACAGAGAAGGCAATCTGTAACCCACCCCCTCATTCTCCAGCAGTCACAATCTTTTCCACTTCTTCTCGTATAGAGGTCTTTCCATTCTTCTTATCACTTGTACTGCCTTTTGAACACCCTGTGCTTCTGTAACATTCCCTCAGGAATGGTCAGAACTGAACAGTTTTCCAAGGGAGGTTGTACCACTGATTTATATAATGGCATTGTAATATTTTCAGTATTATTTTCTTATCCTATTCCTTATGCAGAGGTTTTCATTGAGCTGTCTAGACAATGCCCAGATCTTTTCCTGAAGTGTTTACAGTTAATTTAGAACCCAGCAATGCATGTGTTTTCATCCAAGGATCTCAAAGTGCTTCACAAGCATTACCTAATGGGCCCATCACCATAGTAACTAGTGACTTAAGCTAACAGCTCAGCCTTGCAAAACTCCTTTGTATAGAGCTACTATATTTATATAACGATTATACTAGCTTTAAAGATAGAGAAACCAAAGCTCACATAGGTTAAGTGCAATATTATATGGTGGCAGAGCCAGTAGCAGAATCTAAGATTCCTGACCCTGACATGTGCTTTATTTACTAGATCAGTCTTCTGATGATTAGGAGGGTTATTCATATTTCAGCTAGAGCATATCTTTTAGAAAAACACCCAATCTTGATTGTCAGTGATGGAAAATCCACCACAACCCTTGGTACGTTCTTCTAATGCTTAATTACCCTCATTGGAAATAAAGTGTACATTTTTAACAATGTGAATTTGTCCAGCTTCAACTTCAAGCCAGGGGATCTTTGTTGTACCTTTGTCTGCTAGGTTGAAGACCCTAGTATCAAATTTTTGTTCCCCATCTATGGATTTATAGGCTGTAATCAAGTCATCCTTTAATTTTCTCTTTGTAAATCTAAACTTGTTTTCTCTTTGTTTAAACTCACCATAAGGCTCCTTTAATCATTCTCGTGGTTCTTCTCTGAAACCTCTCCATTTATCAACATAATCCTGGTATTATGGACACCAAAATTGGATACAGTATTCTAGCAACAGTTGCATCAGAGCCAAATAACCTCCTTACTTCTAGAGTCCTTTGTTTCCTCAGTTTTCCTCTGTTGTTGAGGCAGATGACAATTCTATGTGACTTACGGGGAAGGAGCAAGGGTATTTACAATAACCTTATTCACCCATGGCTTCATTCTCAATCTCAATTTAGAAGGATAGTCTGTTTATTTTGTAGAAATAAGCAAGAATGTTGGAAGGGGCTAAATATCTTTATAAAACAAAACATTGATACCAGAAACTCTTAGGAGCAACACTAATGCTTTTAAATGAAGGTTTTATTTGTCTCTGAGCTGCAAAAAGAAGTCACTAATGAGATGTCATTTAAATTCTAACACCTGTTTAATGGCATTTTTTCTCTTTCCCCAAAGAGTGAGCTGTTTATGAATGTTTGCAGTTTTCCAAGTGTATCTACAAGAATTATTTTTAAACAATGCTGTATATTTTTCAATATGTTTTTGTTACAATGGAATAATATAAAGACAATGCTGGGTAGCTTTTGTTGGTTTTATTGTATGCATTTGTAGTAACTATGTAAACTTAACTAAAATTATAATTTACAAAGAAAATATATTAATCAGGGTCCTTTATTGCATATTTAGGAAGAAATTAATGCAGTATTTCCAATACAAGTGCTGTATGAAAGTATACCTGCATTTAAATGATAAGTATAAGACAGTTAATATTTAGGATACTATGATGTGCATTATGCTTTACAGTTCATGTTGGCTCTGAGTAGGAGCAGAACTACTGTGGCAAAAAGTAGTTGCAGGATCAGGGCCTAAATTAGACTTACGGCAGTGAGGGATAACAAAAGGTGACTCTCCTGTAATTAGAATTAGATGGGAATTTCTTGACAAAATGGATTGTTGTTAGAAAATGCCAATTCATTGAGACCAAAACTTTTCACATGAATGTATCAGGTTTGATGAAACTTTAGTTGAGATGGATTTCTCTGGGGGAGAGGGGAGGGCTGTGCACGCTCCCTCGCATAGGTGCTGGAACTAGGGTTGCCGCAGCCCTGGCTTGAAGTGGTTTCTGTTATAAACAAGGTTTACAGTTTGGTTCAATGAGTCTCAGCACCTGTGTGTGTGTGTGTGTGTGAGAGAGAGAGAGACACCAACCTACTCCACAGAATAGCCAGTAACCTGGTGGTAAGGGCATTAACTTTGGATGTGGGAGACCTCGCTTCAAGTCCCTGCTCTGCCTGATTCAGCTCAGGGACTTGAACTCGTTCCCGATAAGTTCCTTAAACACTAGGCTACTTGGTATTCTGGGGAGAGGGTCTCCCTCAATAATTTGAAAGGTGTCAGGTTCATTCCAATGCAGAGTCAATTTTGGAAGACAGTCTCTGGGCATTACAATCTAAGTGTAAAATGAGCGACAACTGGTGAACAAAACAACCACGCCTGGGGAGCATCATAGTAATTCCTAAAAAAAGAACAGGAGTACTTGTGGCAACTTAGAGACTAACAAATTTATTAGAGCATAAGCTTTCGTGGACTACAGCCCACTTCTTTGGATATGCATCCAAAGATAGTCCACGAAAGCTTATGCTCTAATAAATTTGTTAGTCTCTAAGTTGCCACAAGTACTCCTGTTCTTTTTGCGGATACAGACTAACACGGCTGCTACTCTGAAACCTGTCATAGTAATACCTAATTCTTCTATAGCACTTTTCATCCCTATGTATTAAAGAGCTTCCCAAAGGAGATAAGTGTTGTTGTTCCTGTTTATAGGGAAATGA
This sequence comes from Trachemys scripta elegans, assembly GCF_013100865.1. Taxonomy (NCBI): domain Eukaryota; kingdom Metazoa; phylum Chordata; order Testudines; family Emydidae; genus Trachemys; species Trachemys scripta. Next base: position 131,458,991 of record NC_048300.1, on the reverse strand, counting down.
GAAGGGAAAGTGTTTTGCTCAAGGGTCACCTAACAGGCTAGTGGCAGAGCTAGGCATAGAATTCTGGCTTCCTGAGTCCTCATTCAGTGAGCTACCCGGTAGGCCACAAGGTTACTGCCATATGCCTGTTGTAGTAAGCAGCATCACTGGTTGTGTGCTGTGCAGAATATGGGAGGATGTTCCAGCGATAGGGATTAGTGTAAGATATCACTTGTCAGAGCAGACTATCAAGGAAGCAACAATATAGTGTGCTATCATTATATGTGACGTTGTGAAGAATTGCCGTATGTGTTACTGAACTATGGGGTGAGGTTGGGAGACTCCCACAGCCAACCTTTAAATTGCAACAAAGGACCAGCCAGACGTGCTGATGGCCCATTAAAGGGAATCCACTTCCCCAACAACCACCCTAGAGACTTCTCAGAGAGAGCACATAGGCAATGGAGACTACTTGACAACAGGGTCTGCCTAACCCCCACGTCACAGCAAGGATCTTTCTAGCAAGCTGGAAGAAGATAAAAAAAAGAGACAGTGACATCATCACTTGGCCTCTCTTTCCCTCACTCCCCACCCCAACACCTGGAGGAAAAAGACTTTGAACTGGGGAAGGGCAGTCCCAAGCTGGAAGGTAATCCAAACCTGTGTATTGAGGAACTGTACCATCTGTCAGGGTGAGGCACTGTTTGATTCAATTCTTGCTTAGACTAATATTTTTAGGATTTAGAATGCGTGTTTACTTTTCATTTTCTTAAGGTAGCTATCTCTGACCTTTATGCCTACCTCTTATGCTCACTTAAAATCTATTGTCTGTAATTAATAAATCTGTTCTATATTTTACCTGAAACAGTGTGTTTTGGTCGACGTGCTTGGGAAATCTCAGCTCATGTTAACTAGGGCTGTTGCATGTCCACTACCCCTTTGTTGAAGTGGGGAACTAGGTAATGTACTTATACTGGTCAGGCTTCTGACCAGTGCAAGACAGTACAATTCTGGGGTGCAAGACTGGGGAACTCTGAATTGGCCGGAGCCTTTCTATTGTTGGTTCATGAGTGGCTGGGAGATCATTCATGTAACACAGTTGGGTGTGTCCCTGTCTGTGGGTGGCTGTGTAAGTACAATGCCTGTCAGAGACTTGGTGGGTTTGGAGGGTTCAGAGGTCCCACAGTCCAGGTTGCACCCCAGGGACCTGTCACAGGGAGTAGTTAAGCTTGGGATTTTCTAAGAAATTTCTGAAATTTAACAGGAGTTGGGTACCTAATTCCTTTAAATTCTGTTTAAAATCCAAACCTATATAATTAAAAAAGTTAGTGGATTCTTCAGCAGCATAAATGAAATTTATTTTGCTAGGAACACAAACAGTGGTTTGGGTTTTTATTGTTTATTTTAAGTTCTTTAAAATATGTATAGTCTCGTGGATACTGCATGGGATTCAGTTTTCTTTTAAGAAAGGGCCCTTCTAGGTTAATAGTGTCCATTTTAACATGCTGGAGGCATGACAAAGGAAAGCTGTTTGTAAGTTAGACTAAAAGTAAAGACAAGCCTTTGAATGAAGGTAAGAGCAGTCCTTATAGACTATATATACTTAAGCCACCTTTTGGATTTAACCTGAGTGAATTAGACTTTTTGCAAAAGAAATAATAGCTGAACCCTATTTAAAAAGCTGGCTCTATGGCCTAAGATTTCTGCAAGTTATGAAGCAGAAAATAATTTGTTTTGGATGTGACTGGATGTTTTGTTTCTCTTATTTAAAAAAATAAAATAAAAAGTAAAGTTTTTCCTCATGATCTTCCCCCTCTGTTTCCTAGTTCTAGTTTTATTGTGTATCTCCCTTCAAACCATAGCATTTGCTGTAATTCTTGCCAGTTTCAAATGTTCTGTTCAGAGAACATAGAACCGATTTTGTTTTAAATAGTGGATTGTATTTTCCTTGTATTTTAGAGACTGGTTCTCTCTTACATGTCTGAACTCTAGAGTCTTATATGAGACTGCAGTCCAAAGAACATGAGTTTAATAAGAATGTTCTGTAATTATCCACTGGCTTCATTCAGACTGGATGATACACATCTTGCATGGTGCTAAAGGAAACAAGTATATTCATTTCCTATCCAGTTCCCATCTTGCATTATAAAAGCTAAATATCCATTCTGTAAATAGAGATGAATCAGCAATCCATATAATATCTATTCATCATACATATTTCACAAGGATAATATTATGGCGACTGGAAAGTTCTTACAAAAATAATATGGAAATCCGGAACTTGATGTGAAGTGTCAGAGAGCTTCTTACTGTTATTTACCTTATCAGCTTTTGCTTTCTGAAATCAATGGAAGGGCATCAAGTTCAGCTAATCCATATTTCTGAGTATGAAATTGAATTTATAGTCTGTAGTATGTTGACTACCGCTCACATTTAAGGCATAATTGATTTTTATTGAAAAGCCAGCAGGCACATCAAAAATTTCCACAAACCACAAGGATGTTAAATTTTACCCTGTTTAGATAATAGTGTTGCTTTATTTATCCTTTAAAGTGAAGCTTTTATATTTATATCAGCAAATGCTGTGGAAGTGTGACTGATGCCTTTTGAAACCATCAATCCATAGTTCTGTTAAACTCCACAGTACTGAAATAAGCAACTTTCTGTTCCTAAGGTAAATGTCTATGGTTGGTTTGTTTTAAGAATAAATGGAATAATAAATCTGTACAAAAGAAACCATTTCATGTCATGTAGCAAAGTTATTTTTCTTCATTCCAACAAATAGCTAGCACCATTGCTTTTCCTATCCTGTTCTCTCCCTTAGCCCTGTCCATTTTTGCACTGTTTGTTTCTATGCCTACTTTTCCTTTTAATCTACGGTGTAATGTTGTATCTAATTTTAATTGCTTATGGATAGCTGGCTGATTAATCCATAATAACAATTCTAGTTTCCAAAGCATTGACTTCATTGCCTTCAGGTACTAAGGTAATCTTAATCACAGACTAGATTTTAGTACCAACAAGCGATTTGTGGTGACTTTCTTCTGAGCCAGTTAAACCTCACTCACTTTTTAGCTCTTCTAATTTGTCATGCATGTCCCTGCATTTTACCTATTGCATCACATCAGTGCACATATGCATTAGATATTAGAAGTTACATGTACCAATAAAAAAAGCCAACGTTACCCCGCAATGGCTGTTCAATATCAAAATAACATCTATGGGAATTTTAAAGATGAGGCAATGAGCATTGTATGCGCGTGTGTGACTGAAGAGTGTTCAAAACAATTTGTCAAATGCACAGAAATACAAAACCTGAAGAGATTATACATTAGCCTCTTAGAGTAAAACCACCAGAAAGAAGCAGTATACCTTTCACAAAGGCAGATATTTTCAAAGCAGTGTACGACAGGTACAGGCACAAATCCTGTTAATAAGTAACGGGATTTGTGCCTATACCTGTCACCTACCACTTTGAAAACTTCACCTCAAACTGTCTACAAACTTTCACAGCTATCTTTCTTTTTTCTGTTTCTATAATGTTCCTGAGTTTGAGCTCACAAATTCCAGGCTTCCTTTTTGTTATGGAGCATTGTTAACACAAACCATTTCTTCTACATCTAAAATATTGCATATTGGGATTAAAATTTAGTTTGTAACTATCTGAAGCTGTAGCATTCTGAAAAAAGATCCTTTTTTATAAGAAAAAAATATTTATTGGTGTATATATTGCCTCCCATCTGAAGATGGGAAGACTTTCATAAAAAAGCATTGGCAACATCCCTGTGTGGCAAGGCAAGTAAATATTACCCCCATTCTACAGAAGTGGAAAATAAGACACATAGGAGATACAGCACCCAAAAGTACACAAGTCTTTTTTTTTTTTTTAGCAGAAATACAAAGAAATGGGGGCATGGTCGCAGGTGGTATTAACCCATGTAGTTACATTGAAGTCAGCACCAGCTGAGAATTTGGCTTCTGGCGCCTGCCCCCCCCCCCCCCGGGGGGGGGGGGAAGGAAAGTAACGATAAGTGCCTTGCTTAAAGTCACACAGCAATGTAGTGGTAGAGCTGGGCCTAAAACCCAGGACTGCTGATTTGCAGACTCCTGCTCTAACCACGGACTGTCCCTGGCCATACAGGGCTTGGAGGCAGCTGTTTCTCTTTTCAGTAATTTGTCTATTAGTTATGTTGTTTTTTCAAACTCCCCCATCTAGTTCCATACTAAACTTTCCACACACACACACAACATAAGAATGGCTATAATGGGTCAGACCAATGGTCCATCTAGCCCAGTGTCCTGTTTTCCGACAGTGGCCAGTGCCAGGTGCCCCAGAGGGCATGAACAGAACAGGTAGTCATCAAGGGATCCATCCCCTGTCACCCATTCCCAGCTTCTGGCAAACAGAGGCTAGGGACACCATCCCTGCCCATCCTGGCTGACACTGTTTGTTGTTTTAGGGAAGCTCATGGGTAAAGTGATGATACCTCTCCTATTATTATAGTTGTTTGTACTGTGGTAGTGCCTAGGAGTCTCAGTTCTAGGTTCTGTACAAACATAAAACAAAGAGAGCCCCTGCTCCAAAGCGCTTGCAGTCTAAGTATAAGTCAGGAGATGGTGTGTGAATACAGACAACCAGGGGAGCTCAAAGCAATAACAAAAAACAAAGGAATTAATCAGGACTGTCCAAGTTTCCATGTATCATCTAGATGTCTCAGGAACTCCTGAAGTGCCCTGGTTTGTCACTTGAGCAGTTGATTTTTTTTTTTAATTTTTATATATATACAAAATATTTTTTCAAGATATATTGCTGCACCAAGTAGAATTTGCTCTTTGTTCTCTTAAAACAGTCCTCTGGCATGTGTGTTCAGTTTGATGAACAGTATTTGGAGGGAAGAGGAAAGTTGCATGAGCATAGATGTGGTCACAGTTCATCTTCTGGTCAAAGGCTATGTCTATATGGGAGTGCATGCTTGGAGCTGAATATTGAGGTTCACCAGCATGCAAATCTGCATGTTCCACCTTAATAGCATGCAAAACTCCCCCATTCAGTGATATATAGAAGGGTAACCATTAGCAGAAACATCACCCAGGGCCCTCCAGTGGATCATTTTGGGGTGCAGTGAAATCAGGAATGTAGCATCAGTATAAGGATATTGGCGGGGAGGGTGGGGGTCTACTGTAACTCACCAGAACTCATGTCCTGGTTCCAGCTGTGGCTCAGGGTCCTCCTCCGGTTTGTCAGGAGATGCTTTCTTAACTGGCTCGTCCGGCTTGAGGTGCAAAATCACACACTCCTCATTCTCCACAGTCCCTGCTGCCTCCTCATCCTGGCCCTCATTAGCATCCTGATGAACAATGAGGCCAGCAGGGTTAAGGAAGGTGTCATGAGCCACTTCAGGCTATGCACTGGGCATCCTTGTGCAATGAGCTGGAGCAGGTGCTGTCAAGGGGCATGCATGATGAGCCCTCCTAGAGCAACTGTTTGAGTCTTTTCCCTTACTACACAGGAACCTCAAGTGCTTTATGTGTTGCAGGCACTGAGCCAGAGACGGCTCAATGCCCACCTCCTCCAGCCTCTGTGAAATTTCCCTGTACAAGTTCATGTGCCTGCTGCTCCAAGCAATGTCGTGGAAAATGGTGTACTCCAACCCCATTGATCAGCACCTGGGTGTGGTTGGCAGGCTAGGTGCCTGCTCTCAGAATGGGATCCACTTTCACCTATATTGATCAAATTGGTGAAAATCAGGGGGATAGGGACATTTATAAATTGTGTAAAGGTCCGGCACAAAGAGTTCAGTGCATTGTGGGAATAGGGGTGGAGGACTACTCAGGCATGATACACACCGCTTACCTCCGTCCGCGCTGCAAACTATCATGAGTATGGGGCTATGCCACGAGGCATGTACTTACCCACACCCTCATTAGTGCTAGCTAATTCCACCTCTACTAACCTTCAGCCATACGCTTCTGGGGGTCAGATGTGGACAACGGTGGCTATGGAACAACCACATGAATGGACATGTGTACAGTCGTTAGTATAGACATAGCCAAAATGAATCTTAATGGCACTTTCAGTGTCTCATGAGTAACTTAGTACTTGAATATATTTCTGGAAATAAAACCTTGTACTCAGAGAAATGTGGATGTGAGTCTGACTTGAAAGCTGCCAGGAATGATACCAGCACATTTTAAGTATCCTTGTGTCCTGTCTGACTACCCTGTATCCTTAAAAAATGTTGTCAAGAAGTGTCCTATTTGTTTTTATTTTTGAAAATATGATGATCTTGCTCATGAGTGCTGAGCTGCTGTCACTGGGGTTGATATTTAGTGGGGGTGATGCTTCCCAAGGGTTTTTCAGACTTGGGAGGCATCTCGTTACCACCTGCCCTTAGTGTGAGGGAGTCTTCTCTGTGCCTGCTGTGGATCAGCTCCCTGAATCCACCAATGTCTCGCAACACAAGCACTGCCTCCTTGCCTCTGTAGGCATCACTCTCTCAGTACAGGATGGTAACAAGTGCACACCAATCCCCAAGTCCTTCAAGTGTCCCTCTGTAGTGCCCAGCCCCTGTTCCATTGAATACTCCAAGAACTCTTAGATCTACTACTCCTGAAGAACTAGTACACACCAGCTTCATTAGGCTCTTGGAACTGAAAATAGAGGTTTAAATTTTTAACCCTGAGTTCCTGAGGTTAGGCTCCTAAATACCTTAGTTGGGTGTCTAAAAAATGGCTTTTTTTTCCCCAAAAGAGCTGAGCACCTGCCAGTTTCATCAACTTTTCTGGGAGTTGTGATCTGATGCTGATGCCACTTTTAGGTAGTATATAAGTATAGTTTTAGGAGCCTACATTCAGGGCCCAGACTTGAAACTTTTAACCAAAATGATTTCCAAGTTGTGTTCCAGAAAGAGGGAATCTCAATAGGAAACACAAATTCTATCAGGACTTTGAGGCAACTTAGATATTTGGCTTCTTAGATGGAGAATAATAAATGTAATTTGTCATATGTGTATTACCACCTCATATGCGGGGTGTGTGTTTAGGAAAAGTAGGCCGATTTACATGAAAACAGGTCACACCCATGGGTGAGCTTATAATTAGAGCTGGGTATAAAGGATTTTCCCATCCTATGAGAGTTTGAAAGATTGAGGTTTTTTTTTTTCCTGTCCCAAATCAGGACAAAAAGTCAAACTTGAAATTTTTCAGAAACTGATCATTTTGCAACTGTTTGGGTCAGTGCAAATGTTTTGTTTCTATTTTTGACCTTTTTAAATCCTTTTAAGTAAAGATTAACTAAACATTCAAAACAAATATGTTTAGAACCAGAAAATGAAACTTTTTGTTTGGAAAATGTCTAAACAAGATGTTTTGACAATTTTAAACCAGTTTGAAAATAATTTTAGAATCCATGAGATTCATCAAAATTCTCCCTTCTCCAAAAACATTTTGGTTTCAAAGAACTGGAATTTTCTGATTTAAGACAGCATTGTCAGAAAATTCCTGACCAGCTCTATTTATGTCTGGTTTCATGTGAAATATATAAAGCGCATTGATCACAAGCAGTGAAATGTGAGCTATTCCCTTACAAATACATGCAGTGCTCGGAAACCAAGCATGGACCACATTCCTGTATGAATACAATGTAGATTTGTCATATTAAAAATGTTGTCTTCTATCAAGGGGAAATGTTATTTGTATTCATTTTCACTGAGATGGTCTGAAAATTACTGATAAGATGAATTTGTGCCCACCATTTTTGTGAAATTTCCAATCATTTGTTTGAGAATGAACTTGGAGTTCCCTGTACTAGAGTATGAAATGTTATTGGAAGGGAGAAGAGTGGGTGGTATTAGAAAACTGATTCTTACGCAATATGAGCCTCCTTCCCCCTAGAACCATTCACTCTTTTCTAAAACTTACCTGAAAGATTCTAAAAGTGTTTCGATACTCACTTGCTCCCCAAAATTAATTTTCCAGCCAGAATCACAAGTATAAATATGCAAAGACAAATCCTTCAGGCATTTTTCTTTCTGCTTTAGAATGTGTGTCACCGGACTTCTGCAAAACTAATGCCTTCCATATTTGCAAATTAGATTTTGCTAACTGTGTGCCAGGCTTCAATTTAACTTATAAATAGAGATGGGCCCAGGCCAAAATGTTGGATCCCAACACCTTTAAGTTTGGACATAGTTCAGGTCCATTTTGATTCATTTTTTAGCATATTGATTCCCTTATTTTAAAAATGTTTGAATGAAGTCAATTTGTTTTTAATATATTTCAATTCTCTTCTAGTAAGAGGCATTACTGAAGCATAAGAAGATTGGTTTTTTCTTTCACAAAGGAATACAGAATGCATTTTACTGTAAGAATAAAATGTATCACTGTAAAAAACTCTTTAATACAACATTGTGGTTGAGATCTTAAATACACACAACTCAGGAAAGTCAGTTATAGCTACCATGGGCATGTACAGTATTTTCTGTGCTGAAATGCAGAGCCGGCTTTAGGCTGATTCCCCGGAAGTGGACCCCGCGCCTTTTTAATTTTTCAAAAAGAACAGGAGTACTTGTGGCACCTTAGACTAACAAATTTATTAGAGCATAAGCTTTCGTGGGCTACAACCCATTTCTTCGGATGCATATAGAGTGAAACATATATTGAGGAGAAATATATACACACATACAGAGAGCATGAACAGGTGGGAGTTGTCTTACCAACTCTGAGAGGCCAATTAAGTAAGAGAAAAAAAAAACTTTTGAAGTGATAATCAAGATAGCTCAGTACAGACAGTTTGATAAGAAGCAAGTGTGAGAATACTTACAAGGGGAGATGGATTCAATGTTTGTAATGGCTCAGCCATTCCCAGTCCTTATTTAATCCTGAGTTGATTGTGTCTAGTTTGCATATCAATTCCAGCTCAGCAGTCTCTCGTTGGAGTCTGTTTTTGAAGTTTTTCTGTTTTAAGATAGCCACCCGCAGATCTGTCATAGAATGACCAGACAGGTTAAAGTGTTCTCCCACTGGTTTTTGAGTATTATGATTCCTGATGTCAGATTTGTGTCCATTAATTCTTTTGCGTAGAGACTGTCCGGTTTGGCTAATGTACATGGCAGAGGGGCATTGCTGGCACATGATGGCATATATCACATTGGTAGATGTGCAGGTGAACGAGCCCCTGATGGTATGGCTGATGTGATTAGGCCCTATGATGTCGTCACTTGAATAGATATGTGACAGAGTTGACATCGGGCTTTGTTACAAGGCTAGGTTCCTGGGTCACTGTTTTTGTTCAGTGATGTGTGGTTACTGGTGAGTATTTGCTTTAGGTTGGGGGGTTGCCTGTAAGCGAGGACAGGTCTGTCTCCCAAGATCTGTGAGGGTAAAGGATCATCTTTCAGGATAGGTTGTAGATCTCTGATGATGCGCTGGAGAGGTTTTAGTTGGGGGCTGAAGGTGACAGCTAGTGGTGTTCTGTTATTTTCTTTGTTGGCCCTGTCTTGTAGGAGGCGACTTCTGGGTACTCGTCTGGCTCTGTCCATCTGTTTTTTCACTTCAGCAGGTGGGTATTGTAGTTTTAAGAATGCTTGATAGAGATCTTGTAGGTGCTTGTCTCTATCTGAGGGATTAGAGCAAATGCTGTTATATCTTAGAGCTTGGCTGTAGACAATGGATCGTGTGGTGTGTCCTGGATGGAAGCTGGAGGCATGTAGGTAAGTGTAGCGGTCAGTAGGTTTCCGGTATAGGGTGGTATTTATGTGACCATCGCTTATTAGCACAGTAGTGTCCAGGAAATGTACCGCTTGTGTGGATTGATCTAGGCTGAGGTTGATGGTGGGATGGAAATTATTGAAATCGTGGTGGAATTCCTCAAGGGCTTCTTTTCCATGGGTCCAGATGATGAAGATGTCAATGTAGCGCAAGTAGAGTAGGGGTGTTAGAACAACGCTTCCTTAGCTCTCGTCCCCTAAGTCAGCCATAAAAAATGTTGGCATACTGTGGGGCCATGCGGGTACCCATAGCAGTGCCGCTGACTTGAAGGTATATATTGTCCGCAAATGTGAAATAGTTGTGGGTGAGGATAAAGTCACGGAGTTCAGCCACCAGGTTAGCTGTGACATTATCGGGGATACTGTTCCTGATAGCTTGTAGTCCATCTTTGTGTGGAATGTTGGTGTAGAGGGCTTCTACGTCCATAGTGGCCAGGATGGTGTTTTCTGGAAGATCACCGATGGATTGTAGTTTCCTCAGGAAGTCAGTGGTGTCTCAAAGATAGCTAGAAGTGCTGGTAGCGTAGGGTCTGAGGAGAGAGTCTACATAACCAGACAAGCCTGATGTTAGGGTGCCAATGCCTGAGATGATGGGGCGTCCAGGATTTCCAGGTTTATGGATCTTGGGTAGCAAATAGAATGTCCCTGGTCGGGGTTCTAGGCATGTGTCTGTATACTTTTGTTCCTGTGCTTTGTCAGGGAGTTTTTTTAGCAGGTGGTGTAGTTTCTTTAGGTAATCCTCAGTGGGATCAGAGGATAGTGGCCTGTAGAATGTGGTGTTAGAGAGCTGTCTAGCAGCCTCTTGGTCATATTCCAATTTATTCATGATGACAACAGCACCTCCTTTGTCAGCCTTTTTGATAATGATGTCAGGGTTGTTTCTGAGGCTGTAGATGGCGTTGTGTTCAGCATGGCTGAGGTTATGGGGCAAGTGATGTTGCTTTTCCACAATTTCAGTTTTTGCACGTTGACGGAAGCAATCTATGTAGAAATCCAGTCTGTTGTTTCGACCGTCCGGAGGAGTCCATGCAGAATCCTTTTTTTTTTTTTTGTAGTGCTGGTAGGGGGGATTCTGTGGGTTAGTATGCTGTTCAGAGGTATGTTGGAAATATTCTTTGAGTCGGAGATGTCGAAAGTAGGATTCTAGGTCACTGCAGAACTGTATCATGTTCGTGGGTCTGGAGGGACAAAAAGAGAGGCCCCGAGATAGGACAGACTCTTCTGCTTGGCTAAGAATATAGCTGGAAAGATTAACAATATTGCTGGGTGAGTTAAGGGAACTACTGTTGTGGCTCCTTGTGGCATGTAGCAGTTTAGATAGTTTAGTGTCCTTTTTCCTTTGTAGAGAGGCAAAGTTGGTCTTGTAAATGGCTTGTCTAGTTTTTGTAAAGTCTATCCATGAGGAAGTTTGTGTGGAAGGTTGGTTTCTTATGAGAGTATCCAGTTTTGAGAGCTCATTCTTAAAGCTTATGCTCTAATAAATTTGTTAGTCTCTAAGGTGCCACAAGTACTCCTGTTCTTTTTGAGGATACAGACTAACACGGCTGCTACCCTGAAACCTTTAATTTTTATTTATTTATTTTTTTTACTCACCCAGCAGCGGTCCGCTCCAGGTCTTCAGTGGCGGGGAGGGTCCGCTCCAGGTCTTCGGCGGCAAGGGGGTCCTTCAGTGCCGCGGAAGACCCGGAGCCAAGTGAAGGACCCCCTGCTGTCGAGTGCCGCTGAAGACCCGGACTGCCACCAGGTATTCAAATAGGGCCCCACAGATCCTAAAGCTGACCCTGCTGAAATGTATACCATTAAATATACAATATATATCCAATATATATGTTCAAAGTGATCAATTTTTTTTATACAGGAGCCATAGGTTGAATTTCATGATGTTTGTGTTTAAATTCTCAACCACAACATTGTTTTTATATTGGATTTCCTTGCTAATAGAGAGAAAAAGAAAACAGAACTGTGATTAATCACATTTTCAGATACACACATTATACAAAGAGAAATAATTATATGTTCCAAGAAATACATCTGACTGATGGGGGGTTTCAAACAGGTGCTTTGAGGCATATATTTCATTGACAGCACTGTTGGATATTAAAATAAATGCAGTAGGTCAAATTCTATCCTTTGCTACATCTACACAATCCTAGTGACACTAATGTTGTAGTATGAGGGTAATGGAAGCCAGTGTCTAGTCAGTGTATCTTGAACTCTTTAATACTGACAGACCAGGCATCAGTTTATGCCAAGGCCCCAAGCCCTCAACCAAACACTGACCAATACCTAGCTGAAAACAAGTCTGGCTCACCTGTTAAAATAGATGTTAAATATATAAAAATGTTTTTAGTGTTTAGACTTTATGAAGTCCTTGTAAGTTGCTGCATGCATCAGTCATTTATAGTATCCCAAGTTAAAAGGTATCAGTTAAGTGTTCGCTCTGTAATTGTAAAAGAGTTTGCTCTGAAACTGTAAATCTCCACAGACGGGAGCAAAGCATTACCAAGTGTGAAATACTAGTTTTCCACAGGCAGGGTTATCTTTGTTATCTGCTGCCCAACAAAAGAAGGCCCATAGACACCAGATGAACCACTATGGAACATCAGAGGACAAAAGACTTTGATTGCTCCCCAAACACCCATGAAGAGGAGACATGCATAAGGACTCTGGGGGAAGGGAATAAAAAATCTTGATGCTGCTTAGACTCTGAGGGGCAAGGATTACTAAGCATAAGCAAAAGATCCCTAGCACTTAGCCTGGGTTAGCCCCAAAGGACTTATAGAGCTTGCTTATTATAGACGCTTCTACCACCTTTTGGAACCTAAGCCTGTGACTCATTTGTGTGAGTATGTTTATCTGCTTTAACTTTGTAAATAACTCTCATATCTTTATCTTAGTTAATAAATCGTTAGATAATTTGTTATAGGATTGGCTACAAGAGTTGTCTCTTTTGGTGTGAGATCTAAGGTGAAATTGACCTAGGGTAAATGACTGGCCCTTTGGGACTGGAAGTAACCTGAATATTGTGATTTTTGGTGTCAGAGACCATCTATCACAAAGATGAGCTTGCCTAGGTGGCAAGGTAAACTGGAGAATCCAAGGGCACTATCTGTGATTCCATGTTAAGGCTGTTATAATGCTTGAGGAGTTCACAGTTGATGCTTGGTTGGTGAAATCTAAGTTTAGAATATTCAACCAGTTTGGGGTTTGTGTTCTGATTTGTAACAGTCTGCCCTGAGATGGGTACTCACGTGCTTGAGCCACTCCAGACAGCTTGACACTCTGCACCTATGGTATGGATTAAAAAAAAAAAAAAAGGTAGGGGGGCATCACATGGTTCACATGTGACCCATACTAAAAAGGTGTTTCAAAATAAATTTGGCGCTCATATATATGCATTACTTCCAATAACTTCAGAGGGAGTTGATCTAAGCACTTTCAGTATAACCTCCCTCCTTTCTTCATGCTTGAACTATCATTTTCAGTATTATGATACTGATCATAGTGTGCTAGGGATGGTGCTGCCCACACCCAGAGAAAGATATAGTGGCCAATCCTCAGCTAATGTAAATGATTGAAGTCAAAGACCCTAAGACAGTTTACATTAGCTGAGGATCTGCCTCATATTCTATCCTAAGGAGCTTGCAACCTAAGGCCCTGATCCTGCAAGAGCTTAGTCATTTGCTTAAACTTTTCACTTTCCAAGTTACATTTCTTTATTTGGGTTGTTGTCAGTTTTCTCACATTTGTTTCACCTCCTGGGTGTCCTGTGCAGACAGTGACTTCTATATGAAAACATCACTCAAGTGCTTTTTGTTCTGTGGTGGAAGCAAATGGTGTGCGCTCTCTCTCAGAAATATATATATTTCTGCTTTTCACAAAACAGTAGAAGATAGCTTCTGGCTAGTCTTCAGTTATGAAGAGCATGTAATTACATGGCCATTGTTTGAAGGTCATATTAAAGCTCATTTTCATGAGAGACACATCAGCAATACCTCCAACTGTAAGCTCTATAAAGTAACCACACTGAGTTCCTAGTATCACTTTACTGAGCATAGCTAATTAGATGAGGGAAACTTCCAGTGCAGTCTCAGAAAACAAATTAATTGTTCAACTCTCATTGCCATCAGTGGGAGACAAATCTTCACTACCTGATGTCACTTACTTATTACTAAGCTCTCTTGCAGGAATTCTTCTCAACTTTGAGATCCAGCACTGTCATCTTTGATTACTGTTGTAGTGTGGCTTTAAGAGAATTAATAGAAACTCCAGGGTGTGGGAGCAGGCCATTGGTTAGATTGACTGGCGTTAAAATGCTCTGTATATATGTTAACATTGTATCTAATAAAGGCTGATGTTAATTTACTAGCAATTAGTTATTATGAAGACTAGTGGATTACTTGAATATAAAACACCACATGGTATCAGGAGTAAGTGTTTAAAAGAACAGGAAAAAAATGAGGTAAAAGTTACTCTGAAGTGAAAAACAAGTTTGAATGATCTAAAATGGATCGATTAAGAGTCCCACATTTCTAAAAATATTAAGAAATGCTGCAGAAAATTTTTAAAAAGTTTAAACGAGACTTTGATTTGTTTTTGAGGGCATCAGGATTTACTCATAAGGAAGATGAATAAAAGATTACCATCTTTTTGAATATTGCTGGTTCTGATGCAATTTCATTATGTAATTTGAGTGTAATGTTAGCAAATAGGCTGACTGAATTTGTCTTAAAAATTGAGGGATACTGCGTGTACCAAAAAGAAATGAGACACTTGAAAGTTTTCAGTTTCACTCAAGAAATCAAATCGAGCAGAGACTTTTTAATAATTTTTAACAGATCTAACGATAAGACGTCAGACATGTAATTTTCAGAATCCATCCGAGTCAGATTGTGATGGGTACAAAAGATAGCACAGTAAGAAAGAAGACTGTTAAAAGAGCCAGACCTAAATCTGGAAAAAGCAGTGAGAATTTGCTGGCAAAGGGCACACTCAACACTTAGTCTGACAACAATCTAGCTAAGCAGTAAGATCTCCTATAAAAACTGGTGACGTGCTGGTCATGAATTGTGTGATGTATATAGGTTAGGTATTAAAACGTTAGATCTGTGTGCTGGACACGAGTTAAAATATGTTTTGGAGGCAGTGAATAAACTAGCCTGCCTTAGACAAAGGAATGTGGATTTACCTGTTTGCCGTCTTAGATTGCAAGCAGAGGACAATGAAAGTACATATACATATAAGGTAGGCAAAGCTACTAAGTGGAGGAGGAAACAGCTGGGTGAGCACATTGAGGGTACACACCACAGTCTGAACCCCCAGGAGGTTTGCCTAGCTCTTGAGGCAAAGACAATGGATTTGGGGTAATATAAGGGGAGTAAAAGACAGCCCACTCTGAACAATGGATCCTCCTACCTGAAGGGTTGGAGATGCTGATGACTTCATGTAAGTGAGAAGGTCCTTCTGATAAAGATTGTAACTTTCTAAAATTAAGTCTTAGTCAAAAGAGTGTTTTATTTTGTTTTGTTGTAATCATTTTCCATTTGTTATCTACTTAGTATCACTTACATCTCTCTTCTTTATCTATAAACGTATTCTTAGTTTTACTATTCACAATCTCAGTGCTGTGTTTAAGATAGTGTGTGCTCATCAAGTCAGCAACCTGGTGTGTATGTGGTCTCTTTGGAGACAGCAAATGTAACAATTTATCTGAGTGTCCAGTAAGAGAGACTGGACAAAGCAGAGAGATGTCTCTGAGAACTCGGGATCTGAGGTTAACTGAATGTTACCTTGAAGACAAGGTCTAGATTGGCAGAGTCTTGTTGAGTTTATGAGGCAGACGGACTGGTGTGGCAGAGACCTGATGTAATCTACATGCTGAATATCTTTAAGAGATCTAGAGAGGAGAAGGGAGGGGGAGGAATGAGTTGTCTGGGTGACTTGCTAGGCAGATGCACAATTACCATTCCACATCCATAAGTCTCTGGACTGGGTGTGGCAGTTTTGGGCAGGCTCAGACTCCATTGAGGGCAAGGAATCATGGAAAGTGCTTTACAAGAGGACATGTGACCACTGTGGGTTGGGAGAGGCTCAACCACAGGAGTAGAAGGCATTTTCCAGTATGTTAGTACTATTGTTAACTTTCTAACAAGAAAGCCATGGCAGTGTCAGTTACAGAAAGTGGAAATTGAGAGGGGAAAAATAATTTCTTTCATTTTAGTTATATACCATGAATGTTTGATTCAAGACAAATTGTTTTAATCAAAGTGTGTTAACCAGTATGGCTCACCAATGCTTTTCTTTCTGAATCAGATGATAGGGAAAGAGTCATCTATATTTTTCTGTTCTCAGTTTTGTATTTTTCTTGGAACAGGATTTTTCAATTATATACTTAATACTGACTGGTTGGTTAATTACTTAGCTGACTAGCTAAATGAATGATTCCCCAGTTGAGCAGAGGAGAAGAAAGTGGCTGTGTGAGTTCTGATTGGAGATTTCTGGAAGCAAGAGAAGGAAAGATATTACTGCAGTGCTTTGGTCATCAACTCTGTATAGTCTGCTGAGTCAAAAGACTAACTGAAATTCAGGTGAACGCAATCTCAGCTTTTGAAACTCTGAGTTACTTCTCACTGCGTTTCTGTGTGGGTTGACCTGTTTAGAATTAATTTGTTCCTTTTTTTATATTTATGTATAATTAAGATAATGTATGTGGATTATGAAATACTATTGTTATTTAGCACAAATTAAGCTGTTTATTTATTATAATGTTTTATCAGTATAAAATTCTATAAAGTTAGTACTTAAGAATTAATTTCATTCCTCTTGTTCTTTTTGGGCTTTATTGTGTGGAGGTTTACCTAATGCAATCCTTGCAAAACCTGAATGACTGAATTGTGGGTTTCCATGTGCTTTTTATAGGAAAGTGTGTTGAAGAACTAGGAGAGGTGCAGTGAAGTAAACTCTAGCCCACTGACACCTCTAAACTCCAGCAAAAGTCTCCCTTGCCCGAGACAGAGAGGTAACATAGTGGTTTATGGTATTGGGTGTCCTGAGCAGAGCATCACAACTACTTCTGGGATGTCACTTTGATTTATTGTCTCTCACAATTTTTAGCTTATTCTAAAGCTTTTTCTTTTAAATGAATGCTATTGTTAAGGTTATGTTCAGGTTCATTTTAATATGGCCTCACATGCTCAGAACTGTCTGAAAAATTATCCATTTTTGCTGACATTTTCCATGCATCCCAAAATTGATGTGTTTTCATATTATGTAAGGGTAAAGAAAAACACCATGTTCTGCTGTGGAAAACATATAAAGGCTCCCCTCCCCTGCCCACCCCCTTGTGCATGCATATAAGTCAAATGGCTTTACTTCCTGAGGACTAGTCTCCAGGTTAATTTGCAAGACCAGTTAACAATTAAAGTAGATAAGTGATTGATAATTACCTATGCACAGTCTGAAATATCTTAAATTGATTGGACCCAGTCCTGTACTGTGATCCATTCAGACAGACTACTGCATCTGAACAGAGACCCCTTGAAGTCTATAAGAAATCACATGGGTAGAACACGGCTGCTACTCTGAAACCTATGGGTAGAACAGTCCACCCAAATGGATCACAATGTGGGCTCAAAGCCCCTTTATATGGACCAGAGCAGATCCTGTTTCCAGTAAAAATCAATGGATGTTATGTTATGATATTGATTTGATTGTGAGCATTATTAAGCCTAATAACAATGTTTAGTTAATAAAAAACACTGTCATTTAAGCAAACACAGGAGTATCTATTAAAGCCTGTATTTACCAACAGTTCCCACATAGTGGTATATAAGTTTCAGTAGTTGTTTCTGGTTAGCTTCCTGAAGATGAACTCTGCTGTCTCAGATATCTAACACTGAGTGGTAACTGTTGGTAAGTACTGAGGATGAAATTTTGGCCCAGTTGCAATAAATAAGTGTTCTGCTATTTACTTCTGTAAGCAGAGTCAGGATGAGCTCTACCCTGACATCTGGTGGTGAATTATGGTGAGTGTGGAAAAGAACTTCAGGGGCTGATCTTGTTTGCATAGGCACACCCACCTCGCCTAGCATGAGCCTGCGGCAGCCCAAAATGGTCACTTTGGCAGCTGTGGGATTCCCAGTTTCTCTGTTGTTGGGGCAAAAGGAATAAAGTGTTGTTACCCTGATAATGTGAATCAAGGACAATGAAACTGTTTTATGACAGTCTCACCATCACCTAAGTAGCACTTGCTGGACAAGGGTTCCAAAACCTAGTGAATGGAGAGAGGTTGGGGACAGGTATGTGTACCTGATGGTATGGGCCCCTTTTGAGGGTCTGGAACACCAATTGCACTACCCCCTCTCTCCACTGTTGAATAGCAGAGCTAGTTTTGCTTCCATTAGGGAGTCTGTCTAGAGGTTGCTGAGCTGAATTCATTTTGGGCCAATGGTGCACCAGCACTGGGACTCCCCTACTACAAGCTGAAATCACCAAGAGCTGAAATCACTAAAAGAGCTAAAATTGCTGAGCTGAGCTCACTGAGTGCTGTGTTAACTAGTGGGAGAGGCTGAAGATATATTGCTGGCAGAGTGGAGCAGTTTGTGGGATGATTGGAGCAGCAAGCAGAGCGGAGTTGTTTGCGGGGGCAGCTGGAGTGGTTCATGGGACTGCTGACAGAGCGGAGCAGTTTGTGGGACGGCTGAAGGAGCAAAGCAGCTGGTAGAGCGGAGCCATTTGTGGTGAAGGCTGCAGCAGAACTCCATGGAGTAGTGGGGCAGTCGGCCTCGGACCACGTAAGGTGCCCCCTAACACCCTGTGTGCCCCCCCCCCATTTCCGCCCAGGCTGGGGGGGGGTAAAACTGCAGATAAACTTTTAAACTCTGGGGTGGCACTGACCAGGGACAGAGACTTTTTGGTTGTTGGACTTTGGGGTGATTGGACTTAAGACCCTGAGGGGAAAAGGACACTGCAAAATTTACTTGGAGGTGGGTCTTTTGCTCATGGTTTGTGTTATGAATCCTGTTTGTGGTGTTTCCCCAACATAATGCCGCATTGTTTCCCTCCTTTATTAAAAGGCTTTTGCTAAACTCAGACTCCGTGCTTGCGAGAGGGGAAGTATTGCCTCCTAGAGGCGCCCAGGGGGTGGTATGTAATTGTCCCAGGTCACTGGGTAGGGGCTCAAGCCGGTTTTGCATTGCGTTATTGAAACAGAACCCCAAGATACTGAACCCGGCCCTTGTTGCTGCCAACTCAGAGGGGCAGAAGGGTTACACTTCAATAAAGCCAGGATTTCCCCTTGACTTTTTAATGGTCATGTGACAGGGTTGGGACTCACCACCTGGTGCTTCCTACTGGTTGTCTTGGGAATTAGCTCTGTCCAGTGGAGCGCCCCCTCCTGGTAGTGTCCCATCTGTTGTCTCGCCCTCAGTTGGCGTGTCCGGACCCACGTTGCTCCCAAGCTTGCGGCGTCCTCTTCGAGCCGCCGCCTTCCGGCAGTGCCCCTTAGTCCATCCTTGCCCCCTTCCCAGGGGGGTGATCAGCAGTTTCTATGTCCAGCCACCATGTCCAACCACACCCTTTGAGTCTAATCCCTTCTTGTCAGGGATCTGGCGGTTCTATGATGGCCGCTCCCTACAGCCGATGACTGGGTGTACTGCAAGGGGGAAAGGGGGGGGGACCCAGGCCCACCCACTACTCTGGGTCCCAACTCGGGGACCTTCTAGTGGCAGCCGTCCTGCCCTCCTCTCCCTCCGTCTGTCTGTCCATGTCCCTGGGCTGTTTCCCCTTTGGCCCCTCGCACCAGCTAGGCCCTTCCCTCAGGGCCTGCAGCCTGACAGACTCCAGGCTGGAGTTACCCTCTGCTCCCCAGGGCCTACCCAGCACTGTGCTGTCCTGGGTGCTAATCTCCCAGCCTGGAGACAGACCTTCCCCTGTCAAAGGCCTGGGACAGACTGCCTGCTGCTCTCCTGAGCAGCCTTCTTATAGGGCTGAGCTTGGCCCTGATTGGCTCCCTATAAGGCCTTCCCTGATTGGCTCCCTGTCTGTGCAGGCCCACTGGCCTGCTGCAGCCCAAATTCAGGGAGTGGGACAGCCACCCCACTACAGGTGGCCACGGTATTCACTGTAGAATTCCATAGGTGCATAGACATTCGACTCTGCAGCTGTGGAAGTACACAGTTAAACCAGTGGAAAGAGAGAGCTATTTTCCCTGCTTTTTCCTAGATTAAACAAACAGACCCCTCCACCCCATAGAAATTAAACTCTGAACTTTAATTGTTGCATTTACTGAATTTTGTGTTTACGGTTACATTATATTGTATTTAGGGACAGATTCTCCCCTGCATCAAGGCAGCTGTATGTGACTGCCAAACTGCTCTAATGCTAGCTTACCTTAAAGATCCTCTGGTCATGTGGAGTTAGTGTAGCAGCTCCTGTGTTGGTGCAATGGGCAGAAATGTCCACCACTAGACCCTTTCCCCAAGTTATACTGAGCAATCCTCAGGTACAGCCAAGGATCAGGGACACTGTTACAGCTACATTCTCTTTTTGATATTTAACATAAAATCCCAAGCATGAACCCAAATGAGAATTCTCCTGTCCTTCTGCAGTGATTTTATTTTTCTAAGTTGCTTTAACCAAGGTTGTTATACATTCAGAATGTTCAGACTCTGGTTCCTATGCATTCAGATTGCTAAAGAGAGGGACCTCCATCTCTGTGGTCTATAGGAGTAATGATTTCTCTAGTGGCACAAAAGGCACTTTTAGAGAGAGAGAGAGACTAAGCTACGTGTAATTGATGCTAGAATAAGACTGTACATAGAGCCACACTTGGTCACCCACACTATCTTTGGAATTAGGATATGATTTGTTAATTTGCAGCCTTATGTATTTAGCTTGTTGTGTCCAAGAGAGGAGATCTATGTAGAAAACAACAAAACTGATAACAGCATTTTCAGGTTAGAATGGATCCTTTCAGACATTGACATGTCTTTGCCATCCATTAAAATATATCTCTTGTTCTTTAAGCTAAACATCAGAAAAATGAGAGCAAGTAGTGATGCAAACATAATTAAAAAAAAGAAGTCCTAAATATAGTCTGTCTTGATTTCTGCAATCAGATATTGTTACTGCACCCCTCCCTTCCACCCCATTCCAAGCGCTTTGCTTAAGACATAAGTGAGATCATGAAAGTAGAATAACAAATAGGTATTTCAATAAATGGAAACAAATGAGCTTTTCCTTACCAAAGAATTACTGAAAATCAGCCCTTCCTCTGAAGCTAATCCCCCAACAGATAAGGCTTTGAATCTCTCCTCCCTACACGCACGCAGATGGGTTGCAATAGAAAGATGACAAATGAGTTGTGTTTGGCTGGATTAATGGGTATTATCATGTTAATGGATGTTTATGGTACGGTTTGGGAGAATCACATGGTTGTGCAAAAGTGTTGGTCTTCACAGTAGCTGAAGCTTGTGTGTGTGTATGTATGTATGTATTGTTAACTAACCTTTTATGTGTAATATGTTTTTGGTCTCCCTAGTAAGTCACAGCTAAACTGGCTATGGAGGTACTATCCGCATGCTTAAGATCTTTTATGTGTTTTATCTTTTGACATGCAAAAAAAGTGGTTCAGACTTGTCCTTCCACTGTTTTTGTGAATGCAGCCGCCTCATAATCCTGAATCTACTTTGTTGCAATCACTTTTGAAATCTGACATATTGATCAAGAGTTTAGCCTTAGTAACTACTGCACATACATCAATTCTTGTTGATGATGTCAGGTCAGATTTGAAGGCAAGATGATCCTACGGCCAACTGGGATAACTCCTGCCACTTGCATGTGTTGATGCTGGTAACCTCTTCTGGTAACAGAGGTTTATGTTGCATAACTAAGACACCAGGATTTTGTGATAACTGGGACAGGACTTGAGATAAGGTCATCACCAAAGGGAACAGGGGAAGCAAAGTCTGATCAATGAATTAAAAGTCCTCAAATATTTGAATTCACACACAAATGAATATGCTTTTGTTCCAGATTTTGAAAGATTTCTTGTTGAAGGTATTTAACTATATTTGAGTATTTGGTGTGAAGAGGGAAGGAGATAGCGATATTTGCTTATAATACCTTCTTTTTCTGTTGCAGTGCACGGCTTGTTAATTTCCTTCTCACCTTCAGCATTATTTCTGCAGACTTTATCCTAAGTTGACAGACTTTTTATGTTGCCTATATATAACCAAACACATTCATCAGGTTTTTCTGTGTGAACTACTAAATATCTAAATGTTCATTTATATGTGAAAATATAAGATTTGTATGCCCTGTTTAGAGTAGTTGTATGCACACAAACGGAAGTCTGGTTTTGGAAATTTGGCTAGTAATCTTTCTCTAAAAGGGGCACAAATTTAAAAGGTGGAATTCTACAGTGTATCTCCGAAGGGAAATAGAAGCCCCCGTCAACATGTACATATAAAATTTTATTGAACGAGGCACTATAAAAATTATTAGAGAGGGCAATTATACCTTGGCATGGTGATGTACTGGATGAACAAATAGCTCTCTTCCATCTCTAATTTGTATGATTCTGTGCTTTTCTAGAATTTGAGATTTCAGATTCTCTTACCAGAATAGTGTACTTTTAGATTATGTACTGGAAAAGCCTAAGAGATCTGAAATCATTACTGGAGGGTAATGATGTATTGAAACAGATCTCACCGTTTATTTGGTATTCCTCCACTACACAATATAAAATAATTCCTTCATGTCTTTTCTTTCCTTAAAAATTCACCATGCGTATGTGGACCTCACAGATGCAGTTTAATTGAAAGTAATGTCAAAAACACTGTTTTGATCTATTTCCTTTCTTTGACATCCTCTGTTTTTTGCAATGTGTTGCATCTGTGCGACTCTCCTCTGTTCAGAAATTCATCTGGAAATTTACATATTTTAAAGGCTTCATGCTCTGTAATACAGCTGAGTATAATAGTGCAAGCTACACAGAAATTGAGGTGTGAAAGAGAAATTTCTCAATTTCAGTCCTTAACTGAAATATAAAAACAATTCTTCACCATCTGGGAATTGCTGTACAAGCCTTTCTTCCAAATAGGCTTGGTAGAGGGACAAAGTTTGTATGATCCTACAACAGATAGTCTGTGTCTGTTTTTTTTTTTAAATGTTTTGTTTGTATGTACATTCATTAATTTACAGTGCTATCATAGAAGTGCGCAGAATGTTTCATACATACTGAAATATATTACGTTCAAGGCAACCTCTAATTTTGCAGAAATTCAATAAATTACATCTTATTCTACAGGGTGATAAAGTCTGTCTGTTAAAATGTAATTAATGGGCCTAATACAGGAAAGTGCTGAATGCCTTGAAAAGCTATTGAAACCATTCAGAACTGAAGGTGTTCAGCATCTCACAGAACTGTCTGAGAACGAGAAGGAAAGACAAAAGGAAAGGAAAATGAAATAAGCTAGACTTTCATAAAGCTGCTCCTACTTTTGTAAACAAATGTCATGAAGAGTGATCTTTGAAAGAGGTTGTTAGCTGCACATAGCTTTTCTCCAAATGAATTATGAACCCACCTACAGCTAAGGATGAACTGAATCTAAGAGCAGTGTACTTGGCCTTGTTTCATTCTCTCACATAAACATAGGGCCAATTCTACAAGCACTATGCTGAATGCTATGGCCTGCAAACATCTTTCAGATTATATTGTTGTTTATCTTTTGGAATAAATCGACATAGGCAGCATCTAGGCTTTTCAGCTTTCATTGATGTCTTCTGCTTTTATCATCAGAACCCTGCCGTTGCCAGTTACCAAAGCAGAGGAGGGGGAGAAGAGGGAGGGTCACTAGCTGTAAAACTTTAAATTAGGCAAATATAGCACCTCTGACGATACCTGGTTCATACAATCCAGAGGCAGGGATTATATAAAGAGTTGGAATAAGTCCCATGTACATGAAGAATAGGATGCATACCTATGATAGCAACTCCTGAGTTAAAAGCATTTAGGCCATTTGCAAACTTTGATTAGATGTACAGAGAGAAAGAGAGCATCTGTATCCTGTTAAGCTTTTGTTTGACTTGTACTCTTGCAAATGGAACTCTTAAAAGGGTTAAAATGCTTTATTTAACCCACCACTGCTAGTTAGTACTACAGCTTCTGTTTGTGGCAGTGGAACTCAGCACCAGTTTTTAGGCCCTGATTCAGCAGTTCATCCCTATTTATCAAAGTACTTAAGCATATGCCTTTAGGATTGACTCAGGCCATATATGAGCTAACATTGGGCTGGTTAACAATAAGAACAAGGAGTAATAGTCTCAAGTTGCAGTGGGGGAGGTTTAGGTTGGATATTAGAAAAAACTTTTTCACTAGGAGGGTGGTGAAACACTGGAATGGGTTACCTAGGGAGGTGGTGGAATCTCCTTCCGTAAAGATTTTTAAGGTCAGGCTTGACAAAGCCCTGGCTGGGATGATTTAGTTGGGGATTGGCCCTGCTTTGAGCAGGGGGTTGGACTAGATGACCTCCTGAGGTTCCTTCCAACCCTGATATTCTATGAAAAGGAGGTGGTCCAGTGGTTAGAGCTCCAGCCTAGGACTCCAGAGGTCCACATTCAATTCCTGGCTTCACCAGACTTCCTATGTGACCTTGGGCAAGTTACTTAGTTTCTCTGTGCTTCAGTTCAATATCTGTGAAACAGGGATAATAGCACTTACCTCACAGGTTTATGGTGAGGATAAACACACTCTGTGATGAGAGATGTCATCTAAGGGGGGAGGGATAGCTCAGTGGTTTGAGCATTGGCCTGCTAAACCCAGGGTTGTGAGATCAATCCTTGAGGGGGCCATTTAGGGAGCTGGGGCAAAATCAGTACTTGGTTCTGCTAGTGAAGGCAGGGGGCTGGACTCAATGACCTTTCAAGGTCCCTTCCAGTTCTAGGAGATGGGATATCTCCATTTAAAAAAAAAAAAAAGTACCTTGCATAATAGATCAAACCTCTAGTGTCTTAATGAAAGGTCTGAAACTGGAGCAATTTCTTTGTGGAAATAGAAGCTGAACCACTTCAGAGCATTATTTTTGTCCAATTCCCTATTCCTTTCTCCTTTTCTGATGGTCGGAATGGCAACATTTTATCTCCACCTATGAGCTGTGTAAACAGCTCCCTCGGTGGATCATTCACTAAGCCTGCTGTGTCACAGTGTCAGCATCAGTTCAGCCTAGCAACTGAATGCTTTTTCTTTCAGCAGGGATCTTACTCTTTCTTTTACTCCTCTAACCTGTGATCTCTCTTGTCTGCTCCTGAACTAAGCTCTCCTAGTTACAACACACCTGTTATTGATTCACCACTGGCCACACTGAACTTCTATAGAAATTACTGTGCTAAAAGTATAGCAATGAATGTAGTGCCTTTCTCTGTATGGTATTTATAGAGTTTGTTTTAAAGGCTCATCAGTTTGGATTCCTCACCCCATTATGGTTCAGAAATTAGCGTGGAACTAGTAGGGGTTCATTCAGAAGACCTGTGAGATTCACACATGCCTGACAAATCAAAAATGGTTTTGTTAGCAGGAGTACCATTGGCAACAAGGCAGTTCTGTTAGAAGAATAGTTATTGTTATAAACTTGTTTACCTTATTTGTGAACCAGCAATTTTCAGCCCAGCAAGCATTACGATCAGTATGAATGGCATTGTGCAAATGTATTCAAATGTATAATTGCTTCACTGCTTTTTGGAGCAGATTTTCATGTATTATCAGATGAACACCTCAGGGAGATGCCAATGACAACCTATGATGTTTTATATTATTTTTTTGACAAAAATGATTTTTAAAAATGTTGGTATGAATCCTTGAGGGCTTTTTTCTATCTTTTCTGTAATATACTGTTTTCCCTCATATACTGGCTATTCCCACTCTTTTTTGGGGCACCTTGGTTTGAATGCTATTGGATGCTGTCAGTCCTTCTAGTGTGGACCATTCATTCTCTGGTAGGTACTGTTCAAGGTTCTGAGACTTCAGTACCAACCACTCCCTATAGCCCTTGTGAGAGAAACTGTGTCTGTGTGAGTGAGTGGGAGAGAGAAAGAAAGAAATTAATGAAGATATCCCATCTCCTAGAACTGGAAGGGACCTTGAAAGGTCATCGAGTCCAGCCCCCTGCCTTCACTAGCAGGACCAAGTACTGATTTTGCCCCAGATCCCCAAGTGGCCCCCTCAAGGATTGAACTCACAACGCTGGGTTTAGCAGGCCAATGCTCAAACCACTGAGCTATCCCTCCCCCCAAAAGAGAGCGAGAGAGAGAGAGTTCTGCTTTCAGAGGTGATACTTTCAGTATTTTATGATGTTTGGAAATAGTAGAAATCTTTTATAACAACATCTTATCACAGTTTCATCCAAAGGAAGTTTAGATGTTGTCACAATAATATACTTTGTCATGGATTTATTATTAAACTGTCTGAGTAATGGAGTTAAATGGCACTATAACAGTTGAACTCTAACAAAGTTCTAATGCACGATTGTAAAATTTAAACGCAAAGTGAATTTCTCTGATGACAGACTGGTATTACCTGCAAACTTCCAATGACAAATCAGGTGACTGAATGCAAAAAATATAATTTAACAGCATTTGTTATGTGTACAGCTTTATTATTATCTTGTATTTATAATACAGACATAATGTAAAACTGATATGTAGCTGATCATGTAATGACAAGTGGGACATTGAATCTTGTTTAGTAGGTGTCTGTCCTCTTGTCTTATTTGGGAATATATAGTTTAACAAGATACTTGCCATCATTTTCTTAACAGGGATACTAAACAGAACAATTCTGCATAAAAGCTTCATATCAGCTTCTTTCATGCTTTTTCTTTTCAGAAGGCTGCCTTAGGGTTTAAGCAATTTAGTTGTCTGACCCGCATCCTTTCTCTGCAGTCTGCAGTTCTTTTGTTTAACATTAGTATGTGGGCAAACAGCATTCAGAGCTGTGCAGAGCTTATCAGTCTGTGTTCAGTCGACCAGAACCCCATTCTATGTATCTAAGAGGGGCCACATTTAATGCTTCACAGTAGGAGCATCTGCAGTTTCCAAAAATGACTTGTTTATCTGATAAACTCTGTCCTTGCACTGACACATAGTGGATCTTCAATATCATGCACTCCAGTATGAAAACTGTGCAAAGCAGGGTACGCACAATGCATAATAAGCGAACTTTATGCATAAAGTGTAGTGACGTACATACCCTGTAATACCACACAGAATTTCACTGAATATATGTGGTAATTACAGTACATAGTAATACACCCTGGGAAACTTCTGCATTATCACTTGAAAAATATTACTCTTTCCCACAGTATTTGAAACATCCAAGTAAAGTAGTAAGTGTTCCTTATTTACATATTTTCTTTACAATTAAAAGTAACATTAAGGGGGCTGACTCTTGACACCTAAGGCGGGAGATTCAAAGCAAAGGCTGAAATGGAGCCAAAACATGGCTCCGCCTAGGTCCAGCAGCTCCTAAGAGATGCAGTATATCACATGTTATACTGTTCTGTTCTGAGGCCTCTGCAATACTGAGATGCAGTGATAAGAATACACTACAACAATTCAAGGAAATCTGGTCTGTCACAGTGATGTTTTGGAGGAGATGAGTCAGCCGTTTGGGTATTTAAATAATTTTAATTTAGTGATTGTAAAGTGTTGATAATTGTCAATTCTGCATATGCAATAACTGTTTCTAAATATGAATATCCATTTCAGATATTGTGGTGATGAGTTACGTAGAAAAAAACAATAAATATATGTTGACACTATAAGTAGCTGTCAAATGGTCAGAAGAGGCAGATTAGGGTTAGGTTAGTGTCTAGGGTTTTATTCAATGGCACTGAAATTTTGTGAGCTGTTTTCAGGAGAGAGCAGCTGGCCTCCTAAAACTTCCACCATCTTGAATGATGAAACTCTCATGAGATCAGCTGCCTTGCAATATTTCTGCCCTCTTGGACTGGACTGAAATCTTTGGAGCATAACATTAGCTATTCTTGTGAGGTTTTGGCTTCAACAGAACCAGAAAATATAACCATTTCTTTTTGGATGGGACCTGGAACCAAAACTATAGGTGGATATGTTAGGAGCCAGAGGTTTGAATTCAAACCTTCTCCCCCTCCCTGAAATTGAAAGTTCAGATTCAGAATGTCAGCTTTGGCTCATCTCTAATGTTAATAGTTCTATTGTATTAAATTGATATGAACACATGATAATGGCCCAGTCTGATCCAATTAATTTTATTCTCTCAATAATTAAGACTTTCAGTATAAAAATGATGATAATATTGAACATCCCCAGATGCATTTTCTGCACATATAATGACATTGCTGGAACTACACTCCGAAACAGAGACTTGCACCAGAGTAGGAGGCACTTGTTTTCTATCTGTCCTCACAGTGTTGTACACTGGCTGGCCAACTATTCATGGGGAAATTGTAACTGTTAATGATGGTTAAAAGAAAGTTCTCCATTAAATGTCATTCCAGGATGAAGACCATTTACATTATATTATTTTGAATGAGGTCCATATTTTCCCCCTTCCTTTATTCCCCCACTTCTTCCTCTCCCACCCAAAGGAGAATATCCACTAGATCCCTGACAGCATCTTCTGATTACTCGCTGTTTTCTTGACACTAAATCCACTGTCATATTCCTTGCATGGGCTGCAGAGTTTGGCCTTTTCACCCTGCTGTTTTGGTTGGCTTTAGATGCAAAGAGAAGAATATGAAAAGGAGAGGGGGAGGGAGGGAAGTTGGGACTGCTGAAGCTAAAAAAAAAAAAAAAAAAAAAAAGGCAAATGTTTTTAGCGCCTTCATCTAGACATGTGTCCCCTCACTCTGTGACATGGCTGCTCCAATGTTGCCATGGTGAGGATTTCTAATCATCCCTACACATGACAGGCTCCTATTTGTCTGCACTCCCTTGGGTGTAAATTTCCAGGCTTAAAAAAAAAAATCCATGTGAGCGTATCATCCGCCGTGCAGATGTTTCACTGCTTTAGAATATCAGGCAGCTGCTTGTGCCACCGTCGACAGCTAATTGGAGACTGCATCGCAGGAACAGAGGCGTAATTATGGCATAAATACACATCCTCTGGTGCATCATTGTATCTCTATTAACAGAAAATTTTAAACAGTGTTCAGAGTGTAATTAGTGTAGTTGATAAAGTTGTAAAACATGTAAATAAGGGAAATAGCAGGTACGTGGCCAATCCACTACCCAGCACTAGGGGATGCAGATTATTGCCTATTTAGAAATAATTAGCAAAGCTGCATTAGCAAAGCCTGTGTCCAACAGAAGCAATGCAAACATTTATTCTAGTAACAGCTCTTTCTGTGCTAGCCATGAAAATCTACTAATATTGGTAATTTAGCCTTCATTACCAGAGGATAAAGCATGAAAAGAGCTCAGACATGAAATATGACAAGTAATATTAATTTTTATTCCAGAGGAAAGGATGCTTTCTTGAGTTGCATGCTGATTTCTCGGCAGGGTCTCAGCAGCTAGTGCAGAGGAGGCAGTGGGTAGCTGGTAGTTGAGAATTCAGGATATGGAGCTGGCTCCCTGCTGGAGGTATACCCTGGAGTAGCTATGACAGTGGCTGATGAGGCATGCTGTGGTTAGTGCCCAGCCAAACCTTGGGTCACAGTTCAAAACAAGCACCGAGGCATTAAACTTCTCTCCTTATAGACCTGTGCTGAATTTTGCATCCTCGCTCTTTTCCACCTCCAGATGATTTGCAAAATCACTTTCTTTTCTTTTCTTTTTTTTTTCTTTCTTTAAGCTGCCCTCCCCGATGTGTCTGATAACAACAGCTGTGCTGGACAAGTTGAGATCTGAAGTGTATGTTCTGTTGCACTTCAGTTGTGTCTTGTGCCTTGGAAATGGTGGCTTCATCCTGTACCATATATATTTTAGATTATGTTCATAAAGGACATTACACTGTGACCATTAATATATCTGCCAACATGTTGTTTGCTGTACAAATGCATTTCCTAATGAAGGAAAATGTCACTAGCACCTGAGATATAGATCAGGTCTACATACAGGAGGATCAGAGATGCTGAATGTTCAGGAAAGAGAGAGGGGTGTGTGTGTGTGTGTGTGTGTGTGTGTGCAACATACCTCATTGTTTACTTTTTTTCCACTATGAGGCACAGAAATGGAATGAATTAAAACTCCAGCTTACAGTGTCAGCTAAGTTCTGCTGCACCCTTAATAAGTGTGTGTGTGTGTGTGTGTGTGTGTGTGTGTGTGTGTGAGAGAGAGAGAGAGGAACAAGAGAATTCTGCTTGACAAGTGCCAGTATTTTAAAAAGAAGTCTAAAAAGAATGCTATCTCTGGCTCAGGCAAATACATTTCCCCACTTAGCTAAGCACTTTCAAAATTCAATGCTACAGATCTCACCACAGACTCTATAAAATCCTGCCAAACACGGGTTGAATTTCATGTAATACAACGTGGGGTTTTATTTTTCAAAAAGCTAGAGATGAAGAGGAGCTGGACATGCTATGATGCAAAGTATTAAAATGTAAAATAAGCGTTAGTGCAATAGCAGGGGGGAAAGCCTTTTACAAGTTCAAAGGGTACATTGTGTGTATTCTGTCATCAGTGACTCAATGAAAATAGTGCAAATACTGAAGATATTTATTTAAGTGGCTTTTTTCCCCACTTTGGTGGAGGTTTAGTGTCCATTCCACCCCACCCCACCCCCTTTAGATTAAAGCCAGCAATGGAAAGCTGAGCTCATTCAGGCTTTTGCCTGCATTACTGCCAAAACCACACAAAAGCTCAGACAATGCCCCCTTAATCTGTTCTAATATGAACATTTCATTTCAGCTCTAGCGTGCCCATTTATATAGTATTCATCTATATTTTCTGTCCTAAAGAGCTCGGCATATGGATTTTATGCACAATATGTATATTTTTAAATGTTGCTATGTATGTAGATATAATGTGCTTGTGTGTGTATATATATTACCATGGGCAGGAGTTCCAGTAGCACTAGCATTACTGTACTCCCATTGAAGTCAATAGGAGTGTTACCACAGACTTTAACAGGAGAAGAGAGAGGCCAGCACTGAGTGCTTTTGATAATCCCACTAGTGTGTGTGTGTGTGTGTGTGTGTGTGTTTGTGTGCTAGGTAAAGTATTTATGTACCTTTCCATATATAAGATCTTACCTTGTACTTATACAGGGGTGTGAGTGCGCGCACACACACCAGTTTTATCATTAATCTGATGTTTGTCTTAAATATGCCTTCTTGGAAAAGGGCTATAACTTGTAATCACAGAAGGTGGTTTGGGTATACGTTGTCCTGAGTCGGCACCCTGGGTAGCTTTCAGAATTCTCCTGGTCATTGTCCATCCATTAGAAAAGGCGGCGGGGGGGAGAGGGGAGAGATGCTACTTTATATCAGGAGCAGTCCCCGCCCCCCCTTCGCAAATTACAGAGATAAAATGTGTGTTGTTCGCAATCGTGAATGATTTACAATATTGCAGACAGATCAGGAGGATTGTCTGTTCGGAGGGTGTGTGTGGAATGGTATTTGGGGGAGAGGAGAGGTAAACTGTGAATTTTAGGGAGGTTAGAAGTAGCTCATTGTTGGGGAGTCAGGGTCTCTGCTCATCTCTGAGTACAGAAAATGATCTGATGTGTCAATGCGTAGTCGGAAGCCATCTAAATGGTCGTCTAAGATTTTAAAACGTGAATATATTTTTTACGTCATGCAAAGATGAATGTCTGTGACCCTTGCAAATGGGTCAGATATTTCCCAAATAGTTGTTTCAATCTCTAAGACAAAAAAAAAAATCAGTTTCACAAAATCAGTTTAGGAAGACTTTTATTTATTTAGATTCCATTTAGACAGGGCTGAATTTGGCCAGATCCAATAGAATCAGTGGAGGTTACTGCCTGTTGAAATGGGCCAGTATGAAAAATGAATCCCTAACATACACAGTATTTATCCTTGCAGGGATCAGTAGGAGCTCTTTTCCCTTCAGAGCATCTCCTATATGATCACCTCTCTTCAACTGAGCCCTGATGGTCTTTTATCAAACTCAGACGCTCATTATTCAAGTAGCGGAAATAGGTCTATTCTTCTAACTTTAGCTCATCATGGGTAGCCTGGGCTCAGACTCCCCTTAAAATGGGCCGACAACACTCTGACAGTGCCCCACCGATCCAAAACACTTCCTTGGTTAATCCCCACTCCTTATTTTGGGGTGGTGGAGAAGAAGCAATAATTATGTCCACAGTGGCAGGCCTACCTAAGTCGGGGTAGGCCCAATGGGCACAGACTCTGACATGCAAACACTGAGAGAAATATCCTATTCATCCCCACAAAGGGAGAGAAAGTGATGGAAATGAGAAAAAAGTCATGGAAAGAAAAAGCATCTGTTAGAGACAGAAGATGAAAGAAGGCATAAAAACAGGGATTGCCCAGATTATTTGCCCTCTACCTACTTTTTTGGGGAAAAACAAACCTAACAAACTCTGCAAAGACCTGAATAAAAATATGGACCTACCATGTTTCAGTTTGCTCATGGTTTTGTATCTGTAACCTTTGTTATCTTAACTCCCCTAGCCACTCAGTTTCATTTTTCTCTTAAGTTATGGTGTGTCTAGACTGATGGCTTCTTGTGGCAGCAAACTGGCATGTATATGCTTGTTCTGTAAAAACAGTAATAATGATTAGAGAAAATAAAGTATGTTGTCCTGTCCTTTCACATTCCTTTGTTCTGCAGGTGCTTTTCACTGTACTACCATAGGTGAAGTGCATGAAAGTGCACAAGCAATAAAATAAAATAAAAAATCCTTTTGCTCAGACATGTTCAAAGCTGTTTCCTATCAACCACAGGGTGCGTAGCTCTTGCTTTTTTATCTACTTGGGTGACTAGTTAGTCCATGTATATCATATCTTCTTTATTGTAGTTTATGGTGAGTCTGCATGGGCTAGTGGATTGAGCATTGATCTAGAAGTTGGGAGACTTGGGTTCCATAGGTGCTGCACAAATTTGGGCAAGTCAGTTCACCTTTGGCTCTATCTCTGTTTCTCAACCTGTAAAATAAGGATAAAGCACTGAGGGAGACTTGAAAAAGCACTTTAAGAGTGAAGTGTGCTGCTGCTGTTTTTATGATTATTTGGAACCTCACTGGGAGCAACCCACTAAATCGGTTAAGGGGCAACTCAGTAGAGTCCACATTGGAAAAGGAAACCTAGATGTGGGAGAGGTAAGTGCTACTTTCCTTAGTTAAAGAGAAGGTGACTTTCTTCAGTGAGCATAGGGGGTTTCCAGCTGGGGACAAGCTTTGTGCTTCAGTCAAACACAAGCCTGGAGCATTTGTTACCTTTGATTAAAATTGTCTGTTCTTCCCGTGCTGAA
Organism: Trachemys scripta elegans; assembly: GCF_013100865.1. Lineage (NCBI taxonomy): Eukaryota > Metazoa > Chordata > Testudines > Emydidae > Trachemys > Trachemys scripta. The sequence goes on along the minus strand of NC_048300.1, from coordinate 131,425,812 downwards.
GGTTTACCTAGTGGCATAGACAATATCAATATTAAAATTGTAAATGTTAATTTCATGTAGTGCATATGATTAAGACTAGTTTGGATACTTTGTGCTGATAAAATCAAAGCCTTTCCATGCCAACAATCCTGTGGCATTGTGTTATTGTGTGTGGTACAGTATATGACAACATTAAGAGTTATGTTGACAATTATCAATACTTTCCCAAGTGCACCTATGCATTCTGATTTTGTTGCCATTGCTGGTCCCGGATACTTTGATAGAATTGGATGATCAAATATCAGTAGCACACTTTCATCTAAGATGCCAATAAAGTGCATTTGTGGCAGCTCGTGAATAATTTTCATAAGTTGTATGCTCTGATAAGCAGCAGCTCGTTTCCACATGGTCAATTAGCATTAAATTGGCAACTTTTGGGTCATTTGGCACATACAGGAAAAGACCTGCTCTTAATCAAGTTTTACGTTATGCCGAAAATTGCAGAGGGAATTCACACATGCCTTAAAATGTTAGGTTTCCTCTAGGTATAGTAGCATATGTGAAAACCACCACATTGTTCTGGAACCAGGCCCAGCTTTTTTATATATAGCCACTGAAATACTAGCATAAATATTTTGCAAAAAGTCCTTGTATTCTTGAGTCATTGTTGGCAGAGAAATAAATCTACACTTAATCCTAAAGATGGACGTAATAATGATTAATGCACAGGACTCCTGAGTTCTATTCCCGGTTCTGCCACTGATTCGCTGAGCCAACTTGTGCAAGTCACTGAAACTCTCCAGGCCTTAATTATGCCACTTCTAGAAATGGATCAGTGTCACACCTTTGTCACAGCTACCTAATGTTTGTAAAGCACATTGAGCTCCTTAGATTGAAAGGCAAAGTATAAGTGCAAAGTATTATTACTAAGGTTTCAGAAAGTTTATTATGGCAAGATCAGTCATCTTTGAGATTTTTATCACAGCTACAGTTTATTTATAAGCAAATGGTTTGTTTTAATTTGCCTGTGGCACTTTGTGGTGCGTTTATTTTCCTTTTATTTGTTGGTGATACAAGATCATATCATGGGTTAATGATGACACTAGGACAAATACCTGACAATCTCTACAATTACTTTATTGGTAAACTTTCTCTTTCTCATGAATATACTGCACATGTATATAAAATGTGTTTGTGTGCATGTATATTCATATAAACTGAATACACTTCTTCCTCCTCTGGTCTGGGAGAAATTCCCCATACTTTAGATGGGGAAAACTACCATAGCTAGTAACATCTCTAAAACAGAAGAAAACTTAGAAATGTGTGTATTGTCTGTGTATGTATGAATCCACTTGCTTTTTTAAACACATCAAATTATTGATTTTTACAAGCTGCAGGACCTGCTGTATAACACTGAGTTCATCCAAGCACCATATGAGTGCCTGGTTGCTAGATGCATCCTGTACACCATAACATGCTCAGACCATTCTGAATTTATAGAGGACTTTTTCTAGAGCTAGAGTAAAACACTAGGATTACAGCTAACCTCTTAAAGTCTGTTGTAATAGAAACTCTGTATTACCAGTGGAGTAAAAGAAGTATATCTTTCTAAGTGCCGGGGTGGAGGTGGGGGGGTTAATTACTATTTAGATTGTTTTAATTGAAGAGTTCATACTAAACTTGGCCTGAAAAGAATTCACCCTGTCCTAATATTGTAGCAGCTCTATGAGATCTTAGGCACGTTAGGCCAGATGGTATCTTCCCGTTCTTGAATGTTTTTATGGTTATATGCAATATTAAAAGTGAAACCTCTTATCAGCCACCAAAAGGACCAGTATTATTTTGGCCATTATAATAGGTAGTCACATAATATAGTGCAACTAATATGAAGGAACTTTCAGAGAGAGTGAAATTTTACTGGGTGTTAGGACAGGTGATTAAGGTTAGTTTGTGATGGTTAGCGTAGGTTTCACTGTAATAGTAATCTTATTATATAGCTCCTTTCATCTAAAGGCTCCTCAAGTGCTATGCAAACCTAACACTGAAATGAAAAACTGTACAGTGATCTCTTCTTCCATGTCTGCAGTAAAATGCGCAGCTGTTCAACAGCCTATAACAATATCCCCAAACTGTTCATCACATCCAGTGATGAATACTTAAAAAAAAGTTGGGCCAGATTTGCCGAACTAGGTATATTAAAGTTAGCTGCTGACATCCCGATTTAGGCAGATAAATCCTATATATGGCCTATCTTTCAGAGTTCTGAGTACTTTACATCTCTCATTGACACCCATAAGAGCTGTAGGATGTTCAGTATTTCAGGAAAAAGAGGTTAGATGGCCAACTTTAGGCATCCAAGTGTGAAATTCTGCCCTGTCACTGTTAGTGACCGTGTTTAATAAAGTATCATATTCTTTCAAAGATCACCACTCTGTTTAAATTTGGTATCCTCTCTTGATATATGTGCATAGCTCCTATTGACGATAAAAATAGGTTTTTGTCTCAGACAAACAGGAAGAAAAACAAGACACTAGGACTGAAGTTTTAACTAAGGCTGTAACTTTATTAAGTAACTCATCCAATGTTACTTATCTATCCTGCGGTAACCCATCCAGTAATCTCTACTACCTGGTGGAGGGTTGCCATCAGCCTCCATTCCCCTCCACATGATCCCAGTATTGTTGCTGGGATCCCAATGCCCTTCCCTCATCTAAGGGATAAGGGGGTTGCCTCCTCACTGTACCAGAATTTAGGAGCCCCAGCCCTATTCCCCATCATCTTTAGGGAATGCCTTCCCCTAAATTCACTTCCAGGAAAATGAATTTAGAGAAACTAGACCCCTTATTGATCCATTACCTGCACTGGACACTTGGCAAGTTGCTGCAACATGAATTTTAGAACATAGCAACCCAGGGACTCAATGGGTTATGGGAAAGTCAACCCCTCCCCTCCCCCCACTAGGGCAATCTGGCAATTCCTTTCCAATCCCACAAGGTGGACTAGTAAAATGCCTAGAGTAAAGCCCCCAAACCTGGTCCTCCTCTAATTCCACATGGGGTGTGGAAAAGGGGAGCTTTCCCTCAGGGCACAGAGTGGCACTCTAGGCAAGGGAGAGGTCTTAAAGACCACCCTTGGATGCATGGGAGCCGAATGGCTTACAATGCATCATTCTGATCAGCCAAGAAGCTTCCGAGTGCACACAAGGATGGGAGAGAACAGTGGGTGGTACAGTTCTTTAAAAGCCCCAAGAGTTCTCTTTCCCCCGCTGTCCCTGACAAAGCCTCCCCACCTCTAAGGCTGCATGGGGAGGTGAGTGGAATGTACTGGCACTTCAGGAGGCTATCCATCTTAAAGTTTAGTTGCCTCTTTATCTGACTAACGATAAATAAAGGACAGAGTCTAATCTGAGAGGTGCATTGGTGTGTATCTTGAAAAATGCGCTACAATGAAGGAGCATATTTTTCAGCAGTCTTTAGTGTTCATTATGCATTGAGTCTTGCCCGGTTAGCTCCATGTAAAATTTTACCAATAAAAATTGCAGATTATAATTGCACGAACATTGTTAGTGACAGTTACAAAGCAAGGGATGAGTTAACACTATTTTTTTTTTTTTACTGAGCTTATTTCTCAGCAAAGCCAATTCTGTGCTCTTCTTATTAGTATGTTCAGTAAAATAGTGAAAATAGCTAGCAATAAATGGTCGGAGTGATATAACATATTTGATAGAATATTTTACAGGCAAAATGAGCTGTAAAGATTAGAGAATATTATAGCACTTTGTGGTAAATAAAATGTTATCTTTACTATTGATTAGTTGATGATAAGTGGAGAAACAGACCTTACACATAAGATGCTGTGACTGACATATCAGCCATGTTCTGTTTACTGATGATCTATTATATTGCTTAATTTTCAGCTAGAGTTAAAGCCAGGCATACTGCAGTCAAAAAAGAAAAAAGTGTAATAATCTGCTATGACGCATTCTAACAAAGTATCTAAAAGGGGATCATGGAATAACATCTATTGACCTATTTCTAAATTGTGTCTCAGTTCAGTTTTCTGAAAATTTTCAATTACATTCATGTCCATAGGGGTGTATAATATTTTGTCTGTATCACATTTTAGCAAGCATTTTGTCACCCAGGGGTGCAGTTGTGATTCTTGGAGAATATTAACACATAAGCTTTATTCTCAAGCCTGGGAGACTGTCATCCTGACCTCTGTTTACTGCTATTAAACACAGAAGATTTACTTTGAAGCATTCATTTAAGGAGGTGAGTTATTGTTCCTTTGCTTGACCTTAGCCCATGGTAAATATATCATGGTGTTCAGTAAGACCATCGTATGCAAGAAAATTGGTTTAAAAATAAGAAACGAGAAAAGTGGGGAAGGCAATTATAACTCATATTTATCAAAAGTTATGCCAATTAAATAATACATTTATAATCTTAATTTTTTCTGAAAAAATACATTTTACATAGATGTAATTGATCACTGGTAAAGGTGGCTTGAAATTAACCCTGATCTTCCATTTAGAATGTTATGCCAGCTATTGCTTATATTTATTACTAGAAAACATTATTTTTTAAAAGCATGAAAAATAGTTTTCAAACTGTTCCCCTAATGAACTGGAAATAGTAACCCTGTCAAATTTAATACAAAAATAGTGTTATAAGCCCATGGCATCTCTTTGTTACTGCAGAACAAAAGCCTTCATCCATTTCCTTTAGAGAATGACATTTTTGTAATTCGCTGCCCATTTCATTTGTTCTAAAAGGACTTCGTAGGTTGACAAATATCCCACAGAAATGGCTTCTGATGCTTGATAGGATAATGTGCAGCCCCTTAGGACAAGGGCAAAGGCAGCAAACTTATCATCCTTTAGTTTAGCTTAGCATGGGTCAGTAACAGTGCCAGGGGTGACAGAAGATGTTAAAGTGTGGGAAGCAAGAACTAAGAGCTGTAGGAGGGTAGTTTTTATAGTTTATCCTTTCTTTTACCATGAAGCTGCAGCGACAGCTTGAATCACATTGTTGATTTGGTTCACTGCACGCCACAATAACTGCTCCAGTAGGAGGAGGAGAGGAAAAAAAACAAAACACTTACGGGTCATTCTCACCAATAGTGTGTGACATTTCAGCACTTATCCTATAGGAGGAGGAAATACATGTTTAATATTTTAGCTGCAAGTTCATATTTTAAAAATGCATTATCCTACATGGAGGTTTGGTGTGTGAGAAATCTGTGGAATATCGCCATGAGAACGATGGAGGGAAAAAAGGTTCTACATGTTTTATTGTGTTCTGTAACTTGTTCTGAGTCACTTTCTCCTGCAAAGTGAGAAAAGAATAAGCATTGGCTCCTGTGGAGCGTTACATTTAAAAATCAACAAACTAGGCTTTAAAACCATGATGATGGCTTTCATTCATCAATAGCTGCAAACTATTTAGAAATGTCATTTTAGAAATGTGTTCAGCAGAGTTAGTTCTTCCTGAGTAGTAAATTGTTTTCCCTCTGTTATAGATCTTATAAACTTGGGCCTGATCTTATTAGACACTATGCAAAGAATTCCCTCTGAACACAATTGGAGTGACTGGACACAATGAGCAGGATCAGGTCCTTGATTTTTATCTTGAATGTAAATTGCGGTTGGCTTTATAGTAATCCAACTACACCTACAATTCATTATTCCAATGTCAAATTGTTAAACGTCTGCTCAGAATATTGGGATGCTAACAATTGCCCTTTGTTATAGTGCCCCTTGAGAAACAGAGACTTTTATAAATCAATGCCAAATGCATTTTATTTATTGTTCAGCTAAATGAAATCCACAGATAAATCTACCATAATTGGTTTGTATAATGACGAGGTGTTTGTGAACCCCAACAGGCTCAGTTGGGGAACTGGACCTTGCATTTTGGTTTGCAGGAGTTAGAAGAAAACCAGTCTTTGCACGTTCATTTGAAAGATCACATCCGATTAACGTGAGCCTCCAAAAGGGACATCGCCTCTCCGCATACCCAGAGACACCTTCCTACTTGACAACATGGGAAAATTTTCAAAAATGTCTAAGTCATGTAGGTGCTTTTAGTCCCATTTTCAAAAGTGACTTGGGCACTTAGGCTCCTAAGTCACTTAGAAAAACATTTTTGAAAACACAACTCACTGAACTGTCTAAATCCTAACTGTCTCCGAACTGCCTAAATCACTTTTGAAAATGGGACGTAGTCTTTTCAGTCACATAGGCACTTACGATAATTTTACTTCTTATTTTCAGTTTGGTCCAGGGGCTTAGTTTTGTGGGAAAACAACCATTGCTCATGTTCACAATCATGAAGTGCAGTTAAGTAGTACTCTATCCTAAAACTCATGGCTCAGAGTGATTGAACTGTGAATATTTTGCAGAGATCTAATACAAATTTGAGTATGCAGCAAATTACATTGCATTTTGAAATTTTCATAATGCAGCAAATAAGCTAATTTAAAAGATTTTCCAATAAACCTACCATACATATTGCCTGGCACAGTGCAGGCTGCAAATGTTCTTTGACCCCATACAGACACACCCACTAGAGATTAATTACAGAAACTCTCTTCACTGCGGTTGCGACTCTGGTAGAATCAGACCCATTTTATAAAGAAAACAAAATCATTTTATGGTGCAACAACAGATCATGTGAATTAATGTGTTTTTAAGAACCAGATTATATTGATATGAGAGCTCTTGAAGGGACTGATTCAGTGCAGAAGGAATGCAAGTTTTGAGATGGTTTAATGAGCTGTATGCTAACTCCACCTGAGTAATTAACAGTCTTGACAGTCCTTCTGAACAAAGATATCCTCTGTAAGGCTGTTTAATTCTCTGAGTATCAACAGTGTTTGCAGTCAAGGTAGGTGCAGATCTGACTAGGGATTTTTTGCTAAAGTAGTGTTGACTATATATATTTTTTTATTAGTCACTAAGGTCCACATTTTTAGATGTGGTCACTAATTTTTCTATACCTGTTTTTGAGTGAGCGCCCAACTCAAGACACCTTGTCACTCTCTTCTAGTGGTATTGAGGAGCGGCTGCTCCCATTCAGCTTCCCTGAAAACAGGTGCAAAGCATCCTGATTTGGGCATATGCAATTAATGAAAACTTGCGAAAATGTTAGTAATGAAAATGCTACAACATAGAATGCTCAAACAATTAGCTGACTAAAAATTAAATAATTCTATACCAGGCAATTACAATGCATGATTTATTAGGAAGGACATGTGTAAATAAGTATATGCTCCTGCAAGTCAGTCCTTTTAGAATTGAAAGTGTATAGCTGATGTGAACAAAGGAACGTGAGACAGACATAAGACGGTTAAACTTTATTTAAAACTTTTGCCCAAACTACCTGGCAGGGCTGTTGTTCCAGTTAGGTTCTCCACTGGTATCAGTGGCCTTGGGGTGGACTGTAAACCTGATGGTCAGTATGAACACCACATTCCCTCCCTCAGGCTTGCCAAGAGACCCTGACTGGAAGGCAGAGTCTTAACCCATTTCCTGCCTCCAACCAGGCAGTAGGAGAGGTCTGATGAGAGGAGCCACATTAGAGGCACACTTCTTCACCATGCAATATCATTCTCAAAATGAATGCTCAAGCTTTCTAAACCTATCGACAGCACTGGAACCCTCCTCATGATTTGTTCCAGCTCAATCTCAACTAGCACCAGTGGCCTGGGTGGACTACAGACCTCAGGATGTGCATGAAGGCCAAGCTGTCTTTATACCTTCAGGAACTTTAACTGGAAGTCAGAGTCCCAACCAACTTCCCATAAGGGAAGCAACAAGCTGCATGAGACGTAGAGGCAGCCCCCCTTGCCAGGTATTGCAGTGCTCAGGACCAATGCCCGGGAATCCCACTGGGTCAGTTCCCAAACCCCACTGGAAACTGCCAAAGTTGCAACATTCATAACTGATAACCCACAAAGCTGGACCTCTGGGATGCTGTATGAATAGTGAAAAAACCCACACAGCAGCTTGCCACTTTTGCCATGTGGGAATAATCCTATCCAGACCCCAGAACTGGCAATAAGTCCAGGCCCTCGCATCAACAGAGACATAGCAACTAGATTATTGAGGAAAGAAGGTGGCTGACATAGGGAGTCTCTGGCTTATTCCCCTAGGCAGCCAACTATATCAACCTCCCTAATGCTCCACCATCACATGGGAGCCAGGCTCCCACCCCCATCACCACCCCCACAGCCCAATGGCAACAGTAGTGGGCTAGACAGACCTCAGAGTCCTGGTCTTGGTCCAAACTACTACTCATAATGCTCCCTTCTCTGGACTCAGGTCATTCAGACCCCATGATTCACTGGTAGGACTTGAGGTATTTCTGATTCAGAAGTAAGCGCGGCTATTATTTTCTTCCAGGTAAATAGAAATGCAGTCTTCTCTTTAATTGCATGAGCTCTCTATCTATAAAATAAAAAGTTAAATCATGATTTATACTTTTTTCGTGATCGGAGTTTGAAAAGTACAAGATCAGCTACTGGAAAAATCAACTTTTGTCTGGAAATGACAAGTAAATCCAAAATAAGGGTGATGTATGAGAGAATTTTAAGTGTACTACATAGACAGGACCTCAGAAGACATTGGGTGGCCTCTATTTCCTCTTTGTGCTATGGAGTGCAATCAGTAGACCTTACTGTGTTGATGTCCTGTACTACCAACTACTCACTATCAGGAAGGAAAGGCTGCATGGTGCAAGCCTGTTAGGTTTTGATTGTTATATCTTAATGATAATTACTTGCAGATCCATACAACAGTGAACATCCCCATTCAATACCTACACACAAGTAAAATGTTCACATTGCAAGGTGAAACAGAAGTCTGCTAGGTATTTTAGTGCCAAGGCAAGTTAAGCTTTAATTGGCAACATACAAACTGTATAGCAGCTGAGTGGCACTCAGAAGCATTAAATATTCCCTGTCCTTTGAAGGAGTCAAAGAAACTCTTTTTTCCTAAGTGAGGGATGCTCTCCTCAGCAACAGTGTAACAGGGCCAGCTGCCTTCTGAGCATTCCCTCCTGGCTAGAGGTCACTCTGCAGCCTCCTGCCTCTGTTTCCTCCTCTTCAGGGTCCCTAAATAACTTACTCATTCCAAAGGTAATTAAATCACTCCCCTTCTAAGAATCCAATTTGTTTAGTCCTCTGGATACACACACACACTGGCCCTCCAGGCCCCACCTCCAGTTCAGTGTTTCTCTCCACTCCTAGGTAAGGTGTGCCCAGCCCTCTTTCCCAGAGCTGGGTCCTAATTCACAGTCACTCCCGGGCTTTACCTGGCTAGAGTTCAGCTGCCTGGCACTGACTACTCAAGGTCTTTTCTGAGCTTTCACCCTTTTGTAGTTTCCTGCTGCCCTTTATAGGCAAATCCGTTGCTCTCCATCAAGCCCCTCAAGGCTGTTAATGGGACACAGATGGACCAGAGCAGTTCCTTCAGTAATCAGAGTTGGGTGGCCCCGGGCCTCCAGCCCTTAAGGGGCAAGTCACCCTGTAACAAAAAGTATAAAAAGGCTTTTGGCAAGCAACGTTCCAGCCATACAGCCAATAGTTTGATCCACCAAAGTACTTGAACACATGCTTCACTTGAAGTCAATGAGGCTGCTCATGTGCATAATTGCTTTGCGGGATCAGGGCCAGCATACTCAGCCCCTTGCAGGAATAAGCTCCACGTGAACACTACAGGGGTGATCACTTAAAACCAAATTCCATTGTGTTCATATTACCAACAGTTCAGTTTGTTTCTGCCTCTTAATACACTGTGATTTGATTCTGTTTTTAGTTGCTCCGTGTGTATGTGGAGATGGGGTAGGCAAGGAGTCAGTTGTATCCTTATCATGTGCCAAGAATAATTATTTGCTGCTTAAGAGAAATCCAATTCCATTGGAAACACCTCAGTTTTTTGTCCACTCTCCGTCCTTTATTTATTTATTTTGATTTGAGCTTTCCATTTTTGAGTGTGATTTGGACTAGAGGAAACTGCATACTGTAAAGGAAAGTGATTATTTCTCAAATCCAAAATGTCAGGGGACAGAGAGAAAATGCTAGGCAAGCTGAATAAATTGATTATGCAGAATACAAAAATATTGGATGGTTAGGATTGGTGTGGCAGAACTGTGGTCCATAAAATTTAGATCCCACCCTAGATGTGTCTCACATCCGTGTCTGCTTGAGATGCATTATAAGGCAGAAATGCATTTCATTTTCATAGCATAAATGTTTCTGATAAAAAAAATACTTGGCAAAGTTAGTGGGTCAGAGCGAGGAGGACACTGTGGTAGTTTGGATTTAAGTTTTTCTTTGAACTTTGCTTGTTTGGAACGTTAATATTTATAATTTGATGTTTAATTTAAATGTAAGCCTTTGCATATCTTTCAGTGAAAGAGTATCAGCTTGATATGTTTTTTTACTGCCAAAAGAATTTCTTAGGGAAAACTTTTGTATGTGGATTTTGCTTTAATTTACAATCATTCTAAAACAATAACTGCATTTCTATAATGCTTTTCACCTGAGAATCTCTAAACCTTTTGCAAAAAATTAAGCTTCCTAATACTGTTGGATGATAGTATTACTGTATTTTTACTTTCATTAAAAACAAAAAGGTTAATGACTAAATGGTAACAGTTGTTATTTATCTTTGTTAATTAATCTTGATATTCATCTAGAAAATCTATGAATTTTTGTTTATTTTCCCCACTGCGAAAACTGAGGCACAGGGAGGTAGCATTTTCAAAGCTCTTCAAGGAACTTAGGCTCCTAAATCCCATTGACACTGTTTCAAATGCCATATGTTAGAATAGATTGATTGGGTTATATTGCCCCCTTTAGAGAAGGAAGGTTGGGCTGCTATGGAGGGAAACAAAAAGAGTTGGTGAAATGGAGCAGTCCTCTGGGATCTCTAAGGTCTGGTCCACACATAGATTTGCACTAGTTTAATTAAAGGAGTGAGTTTAAAATGATTTAATAAAATCAATGCAAGTTCTGGCATAGACACTCTTAATTTATTTTGCTTATATTGGTTTAGCTTGAATCGGTAGATTTTAGTATGTTTAAAGATACTTAGTGTGGTACCTGATTTTACTCCTGTTTGATATTTAACATGATACAGTATTAACCTACTGCATTAACGATAAATTCCGGAACCAGTGTACTGGTCAAGTAGCCAGGTTATACATCCCTCTGCTCCACCCAAGGATGTGCAGTGGTAGTGGAGTGAAATCACTTTGTGATTACGTGGGTAGTGTGAGGGCTACAATAGTATCCTAGCAGGCTGCTGCCCGTCCAACATGGGAGGTGGGGGGAGAATAGGTGGTGGAACTGCACAGTTGAGGACCTAGTTCTGGCTCTTCTTGCCACCCCCTCCCTTCCCTTACACACATACCTTACGCCACAAGAGAGCCACAGTGGGATAAAGCTCTCTATTGGCATTTGGGGTAAAAGAGTGAGCTATGATTCATTTGCATTTTTGTGACCAACCATTCCACTGTGAACATTTTTGTTTGTTTTAAATTCATGTAAGTTTTGAGTGTAAGGGAAACAAAATATAATTATCCTTATTGTGTAACCAAAAGGCAAAAGAACTGCGTTAAATGTGTCTGCATGAGGGGTCACCCTCACCAAATTCCAGTTTTGTACCCGGTTGGGTAGTGGAGGTTGGGCACACAGAATAGTAATAATAATGATACATTTAAAAAAGGTGGGGGGGGACTTTCTCACCTGTGCTGAGAACTGATTCCAAGAGGCAAAGATTCTGACCAGGGATCTGGTGTACTTGGTTCCCAACTGAAAGAGCCAGGAGCTTGACGAAAGTAGTGCTGACTGACAGTGGAATAGAGCTGAGCTAACTTGACCTGAGAGGACCTGACCAGATCTTTAAAGCAGATACTTTAAATTGTGTTACTGGGAAGCCCAGACCAAAATAGTGAAGCAGATTGTTCAGAGAGATAACATGAACTGGTGACAGAATAGACTCTGGATGGGTTGGACTGGCAGCAGCAGTGGTGATGGAACTGACCCTGGATGGTAGACGTGAGCTAAGTCACCCTCATGGGACCTTGACCCACTCAGTCAGGGAGAGTTGAACCCTGAGCCCACAGCCGTGCCCTAAAGTGAGATCAGACTGGGCAGCTGTGACAGGAGGAGCCAGGACCTGTGTGGGAGAGCCCACCCTTAAATGCTCAGGCTACTGAACTGACTCATGCTGTGAGTGGGATGCCAGAGGGGATATCAAGGAGGTGGACTCCTAGCACTAAACACTGATTAAGATTGTGAGGCAGAAGACTCCTTGCAAGTCAACATGGAATTTCTTAAATTTATCAGCATAACTTTTAATTTCTGATATTCTCTCATTTGTGTTCCCCTTCCTATCAAATAAGACTCTTTTGTTCCAACACACTTGTGAGTGGGGAAGAACCACCTGAAAAGTATGACTAGAGAGAGTTGTATTGTATTTTATTTTATTAATTTCTCAGAACAGGAATACCTGGACTCTGGATGGGGACATGAGTCATTATTGTGAACCCGGTCCTTGTTTTTGCTAACACTACTGGGCAGAAAAGGTTACAATTAAAAACACGAGGCCACTGTATAAACCCAGATATACTTTGTTAAGGGATCACGTTAAAACAAGATAGTGCCCTAACCACATTAAAATAGACATTTTGTGCTTAACTAGGTAATTTAGACTAGAAACTGCCAAAACTGAAAATTTTGATTTTAGTGAGAATTTTTGGTATTTTAATTTTTTGTTACAATTTGGAACAAAGACAAATATTTTCAAAATTTCCTGTCAAATGAAAATTCTGATTTTTTTTTTTTTTTTTTGGAAAATTTAATATTGGAAAAAATTCATTTTGAAACTAAATTTTCATTTCAAAATTTATTTTGTTTTAAATATTATATTACTTTTGAAATGCAGAAATAATGTCAGTAATAGTCAAGTCATATTGTAGCATGTCATATTATCCACTACTGCTACTGACATGTCAGATGACATAATATAATTGCAATATTCTGGTATTTTGTTTCATTTTATTTTTAAAATAATTAAGGGAAACTGCTTCTTAGTACAGATTGAAATATCTTATCTTACTTTCTACATCAAATTGTCTCCTGTTTGTGTTGTAATGAAATAGTTTGATACTTTGAACAAGAAAAGAAGATAAGCACTCAGTGAAGCTCCTCACTAATTAGAGGAGCAGCTATTTTCAGTATCTTACAAAAATTATTCCAGGCTAAAACTAGGTTGGATATTCAACCGAATCATGTACTACCAAGATTGCTAACCACAGCAATTTAGCTGAAATAGTCTAGAACTACCTATTCATTTCGATGCTGCATTATTCTATTTTGTTTGTACTGTCTTTTTTAAAAAAACACATGGCAGCTTCTGTTGCTGCTCTGAACGTTGTCTGCCATGTTAAAAATATTTAGCACTGAAGATTTCGAAGTACATCCTCTTTTTTTTTTTTTTTTTTTTTTTTTTTTTTTTATTCCATTCTCTCCTTCTTTGAACTGCTGCTGCAACTGTCCTCCTTCACTAACCCTAGGAATGAAATTCTAAGAAGGCCTCTACATTACTTTTACTTCTGCCCAACATAACTGTTGGTTTTTATCAGAAACTAAGTTTAGCTACAATCCTGAAATTCATTTTCCATGAAAATCGTGTGAACAAAACTTCACTCACACCAGCATACATGAAAAAAGGCAATTTAAAAGAACTGTCAGCATGGATGAATCAAAGTGTGCTCTAGAACTGTCTGAATGTTTGCAAATTTCCTGCTAGCTCTAATATTGAAGCATTTGGGTTACTTTGCTGCTGGAGGTACTATCTTTTGGATGCCATGTAAAATCTATGGCACTTCTTCCTAACCTCTTGTGGCCATTAAAGATAACATGGGACTGTTTGTCAGAGTAGAAATACTTAACTATTGTGTCTTGGCCAGATTCCAACTTAGGCAACAAGTAATTACTCATCTAAAAATTCTTCTGTAGTTTAATTTGTTTTTATACTTCACTTTCTGCCCTAAAATGCTATATGCTGATATTGCTGTGCTCCATATGTATCCCACTCTTGGGGTGGGGGGGCGGGGAAGGGGGGAAAGCACTAGCAAGCAATGTCTGTTGTGGCCACTTTCCCTAATCCCTCCTGTTCCTTTACATTGGGTTCTGATGGTGTGAAAGGGGGCAAGAGCCCATGTGCCCATCACTTATTTCAGAAAGTCAAGAGAGTATTGGGCCAGGTGCATCCTATAGGGATACAAACAAACTTGTTTAAAGTTAGTTTGGAAAATCTTATAATCTAGATTTAAATACAAGCTTCCCGAATGTCTTCCCTTACTCATTAATTATGGTTAGACTTTGTGTAGTTTTATAAATGGAAAAGAGCCTGGATAAGCACAGCAATTCTTAACAGATCAGCTCTGGGTGTATTCAGAGTGTCATATGTTTGTTACTGACTTAAAATAAGTATGTTATGCTTCTTCACTCCTGATGGCACAATAGTGCCAATAGAGCTGTGGAACAGTGAGCTTGATTTTTTTTTTTTTCAGGATTGCACATCTGAAGTTTTTTTTTTTTTTCTATGTTCCATTTTTACATTCTTTATTACTAACAGAGGTACATAACCAGAAAGAACCCACCTTGAATTCAAGATCTCAGATAGAGTTGGCAATTATTTTATATTATTTTAATTTGTAAACTAAGCAAATTCAGTCTGGAATTGGAGAGAGATCACTTTTACAGAATTGCTTTTCAGAGTACAGTCATATGTTAAACCTTTTAAAGGGTGTGAACAGAGGAGGTGTATGCAAATTATCCATTTCAAAATTTACATTGTGGACTATGGTATATCTTGTATACTCTAAACTAAGGTCCCATACATAGTGAGGATAAAACTGTGGTACTGGATCTGAAATAAAATCTGGTGTTAACCTATGGTATCATATAATTTTTTTAAACTGTATTTGAAACTTGTTCTGTTCATATGATTTTATCCTCCATATTGACAGGACCTTAGCTTAGAGCAATCAAAGTACATTATATTCCATAGTGCCAGTTTTGTAACAAATAGCTGGTATTCACATCTTCTGCTCACACTTTCTAAATGGCTTAAACAAATAATGAGTAAGGAAAGACATTCTGTAAGTTTGCACTTAATTCTCACTGCGAAGGAAACACCTTTTCTAAAATCCATATATTTAGCAAGGCTGTTTCTATTTACCTCTGGCTCTTTGAGAAGTGGCAACAAATTGAGAGGGAAAATGATATTGTTTAAAATAGCTCAAAATGAAGCAAGAAGCCTAGATACTCAAAAAAAAATTGTTTTTACAGGAACTGTTTTGTTTGGAGCGATATTATTTTCAATTTAAATGGAAGTTTGGGCATTTTGTACTGGGACCTTAAGGCTCAGTTGCTAAACCTCATCTGGACACTAGAAGTTCTAGCCTACTTTGTTCAGTGAGTGCATTGCTGGGATTTTTGAGAAGGACCTTCTGGATCTACCCTGACATTCTTGGTCTCTACCTGTCCACTTATGAGATTAAATCCCCTCTTAGATACTGATGCTCAAGTCCTGTTCCTCCAGCCTGATCAGTAACAAGTGAACAATGTATCAAGTATGGGAGATAAAAGTGCATCATCTTTGGCTAGTGGTTCATTTCTCTCTCCATCTAGGAAGCACATTTGAGGGTATGCTGAGAACTTCTAGCTGAGGCCTGTGGTGACTGTTTCTCTTCTCCGTTTCCATTTGGGG
This sequence comes from Trachemys scripta elegans, assembly GCF_013100865.1. Lineage (NCBI taxonomy): Eukaryota > Metazoa > Chordata > Testudines > Emydidae > Trachemys > Trachemys scripta. The sequence continues at coordinate 131,410,040 of NC_048300.1, read as the reverse complement.
ATCAGTTTTCTCTTTCAGGAATTCCTCCACCTGTACATCTTCCTCACCCTTTTTTTCAAGGATCTCTTCTATTAGAAAGTGCTGAGAGAAAGTAATCTCTTTCTCTCAAACGGGAGCAATAGAGAAAATTGTGCATCACTATCATGGGGAAGGGGTTTCATTCTCATTATTCTTTATTTCAAGGAAAAGGTGTTGTCTATATTTTATTTTATTTTATGAACTTAGCAAAGTCCCTTCTCTTAATACACACCACGCTGGGTAGGCAGTGACTACAGCTTCTGATGCTAAAACATCCTTTTACTATTGTTACCTTTTCCTACCTCGCCATTTGCCTTTTTGTGTTTTATTTTGTTTCTTCTACTCACATGTTGTTATGTCTTCCTTTTCAGATCAAGGACTGTCATTTACTATATGTTTGTCCAGTGCCTACCATGATGAGCCCCTGACCTGATTGAGATTTCTGTCCACCAACAGAATATAAATATTAAAATAATAATAGAAGTTTGAAGTTCCATAATATTTTTTCTCCATAAGGAGAAAAAAGAGATAATCAGACTTTGTAAATTGTTTGGGGAAGGTGAGGGAATGAGGATTTTTTTTTTAATCACCTACTAAATCCAAAATAGCTGAAGGGATTTTGCTCAAACTTAAAATCACTTTGGGACAAAGTAAAAGTGTGATTTTTTTTTTTTTTTAAATGCAATCAGTATAATTAATGGTAGAGAAGTTGACACTTGAACTGAGGAATAAAATTAAATTTAAAAACATGGCTGACTGTGCCATCATTCTCTGTGATGGCTAGTAATTTCTTTATAACATACCTCCAATTTTTAACTTAAAAAGACAACTAGTGTTGAACCTGCTATTTTCTTGATAAATGAAAACAGGTTTCTGCTGTTGAACTGATAATAGGCTTTTATTATACTAACATGGAGACATCTTCACCAAATCTATCAAGAATCAAGATGTAAGTGCAATACAAGCCATTTTATTGGCACATTTCCCAGGAAACTGATTTATCCTTGCAATATGGAATAGCAACAAGTACTTAATTGGGCAGTATTTATGAAATGTCATCTTAAGGGGAACATATTCAGCCAGTGCCAAGTGGTTAAGTGGTGTTTGGTATGAAATTCTGAGTCGCAATCCTTAACCAGGTGTTAAATGCATCTAACATTCTAAGTCTTGATGTTTTAATATGGAAACTGGCATATCGAGAAAGAACAGAGAGGGAGATGTAGTGAGTACAAATTTTAAGTCAAATTCTGCATATGCAGCTTCTCTGTAGAAAATGGTGTGCACTGGTGTTCCTGAAGACAAAATGTGCTCTCTGTTCTTATTGGTACAATATTTCATTAAAGATCATTTCAGACTCTTTCTTAGGAGTAAAGGTCTCCGTCAGGCAAATTTTTTTGAAATCTGTGTGGGTGATTAACTGTTTGGAAAATGCGAGCAAGAGAAGTGGTGAATTCTTCATTTCTGAATGTCTTCAAATCAAGCCTAGATGCCTTTCTGGAATATATGCTTTAGTCAAATGCAAGCTACTAGGCTCAACACAGTGGCAACTGAGTGAAATTCTGAGGCCTGTGTTATATAGGAGGTCAGACAAGATGATCTAATAATCTACTCTTAATTGAGAACATCATCCAGCACAGTAGGTTGTCCCTTTAAGGTGCTCCATTAACAGGATTCTATTATTACTTTAAAGGAATAAAGGAAACCTAAATTAACTTGTGCTAATTCACTTAAGCACAGTGAAATAAGAAGCATGCCATACATAGTATTTATCTATTTCAGTGTATGTAGTAAGATCATGCCACAAAATACTCTTTTGTCTGAGTGAAATTTACTCCAATACAGGGGACTTGCTCAAGGCACTATCTGACAGCACCATTTAAAGCCTTAATGTATGAGAGAACCTTCTGTCCTGGAGTGTATTACACCCATAATTCATATCCAAAGGGCAGAGTTAAGGTTCTGTAGTAATCTTTAATAACTGTCTTGACTCTTAGTCCATTAAAACTTCACTGTGGAGAGTATTTTAATATAGGCACTCAAATGCTACTATTCTGAGTATAGTCTAATAACCTGTATAGAATAGAATAGTCTTTTTTGCACTGACGTTCCATTAGTTCATATCCTGACCACTTTGAAGGTCTTCTTCCTCCCAAGCATTATTATTCTGTAATCATTTTATTCTTTCATCAGAAATTTCCCTCTCAGGTTACAGAAAATTGATTTTTTCTCTCTCTCTCAAGTTGATTGGTTTGTGAAAATTTTCAAAAATATTGTTTGTTTCAGAGGTAGGTATAAAAGGTAGGAAATTGAGAGAGCTTTGAAATATACTCACTGAAAAATAACTATAAGTAATCTTTTTTTTTTGTAATCCAATTTATACTACACACAATTAAAATATTCTAGCTGTTTATTGAGATTTTAAAATTCCTTTTAAAACTGCAATCCTCCCATAAGGATGCCATCAAAAAGCATAAATTGCATTAAACAATTTTGTAGCATATCACAAAGGAGTAAATTATTTCACTAGAATATTTTCATGATTTATGTGTTTTCCTTGCTCCTAATATTCTAAGGTATGTTTGTTAAGATGCATAAGACCTAATTTTCTAAGTATTGGGGTTAATACCACTAGAGTATATCCCATTATGACAACAGCAATAGTAGCGCACACAGTTTTTTTTTTTGTGCTAAATATCACATTATGAGATTGAATCATGATGCTACAATCTTAGCCTGTTTATTGTGGATTATGGAGATGCAATGCTATAGTCTCAGTAGAGACTTACTAGTTAAAACAAACAGGGTCTGATTCTTATTTACTTTAAGGCTCCTTCACACAATTCTGGCACTCTAAAGGAGCCTTAAATTGGACATAAATTACATTTATACTCACTTTAAGGTACCTTTATGCTGCCAGAGTGACGTGGAAAGGGGTGCTAGTGTAAATGAGGATCAGGACCAGTTTTCATGTTGCACATCTGGCAGTACTGAAATGGGAATTTTGAATAAGAAAATTAATTATAATATATAGAAATCTAAATATTTTAAAGACATCTGGCTAAAATATTTGATGATGCTTTTGTGGGCAGAACTGAATTGGAGAAATAGCCCAGTGTTCCGAATGACTGCTTTTGTGCTGTTGTTTGAGAAGACTCTGTAATGCGCACTTATATTCATCTATATCTTGATGTTGTTTTGTTTTTGTTTTAAAGGCAGAATCCTCTGTTCCTAAGGTCATAACTGAAGGACTTAACCAACTCTAGGGCTTAGAATGCCTTTTTCCCTATTCTCTTACTTAGTGTTAAAAGTAGTGTTGGAAGGTCCATGGGCTCTTCCTCAAGGCAACAACGATGCGAGTGTCCCTCATCTGGGGTAGGCATGAGGGTGGCAGGGTTTAGCGATAACGCTCATTGCAGATGTACCGAAGGCATTAGCAAGCTCATTTCCCATCAAGTCCATCTTGCCACATGGACTGCCGAAGATTTCTTTCCTGATAAAATAGCAAGGACAGCATGAGGCACGACAATATTTACATCCTGCGCACCAATAAGTGGTGAGGTCTGACTTAGGGCCATAGAAGCTCCTTCCACTGCCTGGAGGCATAGTGGCATTGCTTGAGCAACAGCATCTAGTTTAGAAGAGTAGTATGCTACTGGGCACTGTTTGTCCCCATGTTTTTGCGTTAACACTGCTGCCATATGTCCCTCACTGACATGCGTGTACAATGTAAAAGGCATTAATGGATTAGGAAGTCCCAACCCTGGGGGAGTACTTAGCCTCTCTTTCAACGTGGCAAATGCCTGTTCAGATTCAAGTGTCCATTCAGTTGCATCATGTGGTCCACAGCACCCTTCAGGAGATTATTAAGGGGCTGGACAATCCTTGAATAATTTGGGATTTGAGTTCGGCAGAAATTGAATAGCCCCAACACTTTCCTAACTCCCCTGACCATAACTGGTCGTGGGCATGCATTAATAGCCTCAATGCGGTCAACAGTGAAGCACTTGTACCCTTTGGAGATTAAGATACCCCAGATATGATACTTCCTCCTTTGCAATCTGAGCCTTTCTAGCATTACATTTAACCCCACTGTCTGGCAAGTGCTGCAATATCACTTCAAAGTCTTTCATGTGCATTTGGCGATCAGCTATCGCAATTTCCATATCTTCCAGCTTTTTAAGAAGCACATTTGTCATACCAGTTCCTGTAGTATCATCAATGTCAATAAATTCTAGAAAATCCTCTCTGACAGTCACCATTGCAGGAACATTTTCACTAGGTTGTTGTTGTTGTTACAAAACGCACCATTAAAGTCATTTATTCAGTATGGCTGATGTCAGGTGTGCAGTCCAGAATAACAGAGTAATATCTTGCTGACTTCAGATCTGCCACAATCTTCTGTTTGACTTTTGTTGCCTATAACTGTATGATCTCATTTTGAATTGTTTTTCCAAGGTAGTGGTGTGTGTACATTTCTTGGGTGGTGACTCTTCTTAGAAGCTCCTGGAGTACAGCACCAAACTCCGCCATCAGCTCCACAATTTTAAGGAAGTTCCTAGTGGTTGGCACATACAGGTGATCTGAAGTGCCACGCAGTGCTAGGTTTTGTGTAGCATGCATTCTCACAATGGCAATGAGCCTTTTCAGAACATTTTGCCAGTAAAGAGACTCTGATGCAGTCTTCTCTTGATGCTGATCATCTATGGTGGCCTTTAACCTTAGTCTCATCTCAAGCTCTTTCCACCTATGGAATGCTCTCTGGTGATTTGCTGCCTTCTCATGGCATGCCAGATTTCTAGACAGATTTTTCCAGTCCTTTGTTCCTGTAGAACCCAATGTGGCTGGAACATTAGACTAGAAGAGTTTGCAACAAAAACAGTATGCTGCGTTTTGGGGTTTTGAGTATTTAAGCCATGGCGTCTCCACTTTGTCACCATTGGGGATTTCACGCCAGTAATGTATTGGATGGAAACTTCTATTTTCATTGTCTTTGGGGAACATGAAGTTTTTCACTTCCATGGTCCAAAGCAAGTCCCTCAGGCTACTGCTCAAATGGGTCCACAGTCCTGGATCATCTAGACTTAAGGAACTAAACTCAGCAGTAGCTGTTTCTTGCGCCTCCACCACACTCTTCTCTGATCTACACTTTTCTTCAGGAATGTGCATGGCTGCATCCATTTGAGATGAGAATATGGATGCTGCAGTAGCTGCCAGGTCACCTGCACTCTGACTAACTGGAAGATCAGGCATCTCCTCACCACTCACATCCTCACTGGGGCTGGAAGGCTCACCGTGAACATTTGTGTCTATGTATCTCAGGAGAGCTCCTTCCTGCTTAGATAGAAAAGCTTCCTTTGTTTTCTTTCTTTTTTCTGAACGCTGCCTCAGAGGGGCATTTTCTTCTTTCACTCATGACTGCTCTTCTGTGCCAGCTATAGTGGCTCTCAACACTCAATTGAAGGTGACAAATAAGCAGGCTGGTAGCAGGGCCTGAGTGAAGGAAGATATCAGCGTCTTAAGGGCCTAACTGGCTCCTACTACTTCACTTGACTGCCTGTTCCCCTCAAGTGGTTCAGGGAAGCAGCAGGAAACAGGAAGCTCCCTGAAAAGCTGGTATTAATCAGTCCAGGCTCCTGGGGGTGCTAGAGAGATACATAAGAGGCTCCTCCTCTGCTCTCTCCTTGCAGCTCCTGCTGCTTTCTGTTATTCCCTCTCACCTTTTCTCCTGCCTGCCTGTTATGTCTCTTGTGCCCTCCTTCCTCTAACATAGCACTCCACCATCTTCGTGCATCTAGAGCAGAGAGAATACATATGAACCAGCAGCAGACACAATTTTCTACACTCTGGGTCCTAGTGGCGCCCTCCCAAAATCTGGAACCTGAGGCGTCCGCCTCAGTTCGCCTCATGATAAAGACAGCCCTGGTCTGACGACAGCAAAGCCCCTGGGGTGCCTCAATCCACATAATCTGCTTGCATTTGGAGGGGATGGTGGCTTTCCTTTCAGACTCTCAACCCCCTGAAGAGATGGAGGGTTCAGTACCAAATGTCTAATGGCTTGCTGCTGGGCCTAACCCGGCCAGTATACAGGAGCCTATTGCCTCCTTGTAGGGGTATGGGATCGGTGAGTGCCCTCCCTGAGGGAGCTTCCATGAAGTTCCTTTTGGAAGCTGTAGAGCTACTGTCTGCTCTCTCCCAGAGCTGCCCAGCAACTGACTGGAACTTCCTGCTTTTAAGCCCCTATTCCATTCCTAGCATGACTGATAGGACCAGGTGGGCGGAATCAACCTTGCCCTCAGTAGCTCTTTAACTCCTTTGTTACCAGTGCAGGGCTTATAGACCCTGTCACAATCACTCACCTCCCTCTCTGGTCTATCGCCTTCAATCCCCACCTGGCGGCTTGTTCTCAGCCATTGCTGTATCCTCTGCCATGCTCCTCTAAGGCCTGGTCTACACTAGGCGTTTATGTCGAATTTAGCGCCGTTACATCGAATTAACCCTGCACCCGTCCACGCTGCGAAGCTATTTAGTTCGACATAGAGGTCTCTTTAATTCGACTTCTGTACTCCTCCCCGACGAGGGGAGTAGCGCTAAATTTGACATGGCCATGTCGAATTAGGCTAGGTGTGGATGGAAATCGACGCTAATAGCTCCGGGAGCTATCCCACAGTGCACCACTCTGTTGACGCTCTGGACAGCAGTATGAGCTTGGATGCTCTGACCAGCCACACAGGAAAAGCCCTGGGAAAATTTGAATTTGAATTCCTTTTCCTGTCTGGCCAGTTTGAATCTCATTTCCTGTCTGGACATCGTGGTGAGCTCAGCAGCACTGGCAACGATGCAGAGCTCTCCAGCAGAGGTGACCATGCAATCGCAGAATAGAAAGAGGGCCCCAGCATGGACTGATCGGGAAGTCTTGGATCTGATCGCTGTGTGGGGCTATGAGTCCGTGCTTTCCGAGCTGCGCTCCAAGAAACGGAATGCAAAGATCTACGAGAAGATCTCTAAAGACATGTCAAAGAGAGGATACAGCCGGGATGCAACGCAGTGCCACGTGAAAATCAAGGAGCTGAGACAAGGCTACCAGAAGACCAAAGAGGCAAACGGACGCTCCGGATCCCATCCCCAGACATCCCGTTTCTACGAGGCACTGCATTCCATCGTAGGTGCGGCCGCCACCACTACCCCACCACTGACCGTGGACTCTGAGGATGGGATATTGTCCACGGCCGGTTCCTCGGACATGTTAGCGGACGGGGAAGATGAGGAAGGAGATGAGGAGGACGAGGCAGTTGACAGCGCTCACAACGCTGATTTCCCCGACAGCCAGGATCTCTTCATCACCCTTACAGAGATCCCCTACCAACCGTCCCCAGCCGTTACCCCGGATACAGAATCTGGGGAAGGATCAGCCAGTAAGTGTTGTAAACATCTAAACATTTATTTTTAACAGAACAGGAATATTAACAATAACAAAAATGGGTTTCTCATGATTAGTTTGCCCTAGGCGCTTAACGGTTCAGTCATGGGCAGTGCAACTATTGAAAAAAAATCTAACAATGGCCGGTTTTGCATGATTGTCCTACCCAAGCCGCTCTACTGTTTAGTCACTGCTACTGCAGCTAGAGTAAAATGCGGTCTATATGTCCGGGGATAGAGCAGAAATCCTCCTGGGACATCTCGAGGAAGCTCTCCTGGAGGTAATTGGAAAGCCGTTGCATCAGGTTCCTGGGGAGAGCGGCCTTATTGGGTCCTCCGTAGTATGACACGTTGCCGCGCCACGAGACAATCAAGGACTCGGGAATCATTGCTCTGCACAGCAGGGCGGCATACGGCCCTGGTCTTTGGAGGCTTTCCCGGAGCATTCTCTCTTTCTCGCTGTCAGAGATCCTCATGAGGGTGATGTCGCTCATGGTGACCTGCTTTGAATTAGGTAGGGGAATGTTAGTGTTGGGACTGCTTGCCCGTTCCTTTACAGAACTGTAACCGCTGGTTTGCAGCCACGCGGTGGAGGCGGGAGAGGGGCAGCCTACAGGGATCGTTCCCGGGGACAGCCGCGAGGGGGTGGGACAGGGGCAGAGTTCCTGCTTGCCGGATTGCTGGCAGCAGGGACTGACATTGCTTTCAATGTGAAATGAGGCCATTTGTAATATTAAAGTTTTAAGCTGCCACAAGTCTATGGCTTACCATGTCTGCCTGCAACAGAAATTCCGTTGTCCTGCCCCGCTTCTCAAATGTGCTGTGCAAGACCCCAGGCACTGAATGCGAAGGCCGAGAATTTGACCTTGTGCTGAGTGCGCATGTGATAGGTGCTGTGCATGGTCTTGTTCACAGAGAAAGACTATGTTCTTTGTTCACAACTACATTTATCTTTCTGAGGAATTCACTCCCTTTTTCCCATTCCCACAGCCACATCTGCGACTGTCTCACAACCTAGCCTGGCATCACACTCCCAGAGGCTAGCACAGATTATGCGTAGGAAGAAGAGGACACGGGAGGACATGTTCTCGGAGCTTATGGCCTGCTCCCGAGCCCAGGCAGCACAGCAGACCCAGTGGCGGGAGAACTTGTCCCAAATGCACCAAGCAAACATGGATCGGGAGGAGAGGTGGCGGCAGGAAGACCAGCAGGCGACTCAAACGCTGCTTGGACTACTGAGGGAGCAAACGGACACGCTCCAGCGCCTTGTGGATGTTCTGCAGGAACAGAGGCAGGAGGACAGAGCCCCGCTGCAGTCTATCTCTAACTGCCCTCCCCTGCCACCAAGTCCCATACCCACCTCACCCAAAGTCCAAAGAAGGAGGGGCGGCAGAGTCCGTGCTAACTCTCACTCCACCCCTGCAGAGAGCTCTAGTAGTAGAAGGCTCTCATTCCCCAAAATTTGACAAGTTCTTTCCTTCCCGCCTGACACAAGCCCCCCGTCCAAGTTTCACCTCCCAGTTCCATGTGTAGTTGATAATAAAAAATATGTTTCTGTTAACTACTGTTTCCATCATGTTCTTTTGGAGGAGGAGGGGAAAGGGGGTTGGTAATTGGACAGGACAGTCACCTTTGGCAGGGTACATAGGCGGGGGGCAGGTACAGCAGCAGGGCACATACACAGTGCAGTGACTAGTTACTCTGGTCAGTCTGTGAGGTGGTTTTCATGTTATGTGGTGGGGGGTGGGTTGCTCTGTGACTTTGTGGCGGGGGAGGGCAGTTACAGATCTTAAGCGGCGGTCCTTATGCAGGATCACAGAGCCACGCAGCAGGAGATCTGTAACCCTCCTCCCCCTGCCACAAAGTCACATAGCCCCCCCATACACACAGTCCCGATCAGGAGGGGTGACAGGCTCTGTTGAAACAACCAGCCCACCACAGCGGAGCCTGTCAATCCTTGAGTTTAGAAGCTTCATTTGCGTCACTACACTACACCCGCTCCCCACTACAGTCTACATCCCAGTTTAAAAAAATTCCCACGAAAACAGTAATAAAGAAAACGGTATTCATTAACAAAGTAGAACTGATTTTATTTCGAAACATGTGTTGGAAGGGGGTGAAGGGGGTATGTAACTGGAGAGGATAGTCAACATTAACTGGGTAAAGAAACGGGGGCAGGTTCAGCTTCTCTGTACACAAACTTAAAAGTCACAGGTTACCCTGCTCACTCAGGAACCTAGCTTTCAAAGCCTCCCGGATGCACAGCGTGTCCCGCTGGTCTCTTCTAATCGCCCGGCTGTCTGGCTGTGCGTAATCAGAAGCCAGGCTATTTGCCTCAACCTCCCACCCCGCCATAAAGGTCTCCCCCTTGCTCTCACAGAGATTGTGGAGCACACAGCAAGCTGCTATAACAATGGGGATATTGGTTTTGCTGAGATCACAGTGAGTCAGTAAGCTTCTCCATCTCCCCTTGAGACGGCCAAAAGCACACTCCACCACCATTCTGCACTTGCTCAGCCGGTAGTTGAAGAGTTCTTTTTCACTGTCCAGGGCGCCAGTATAGGGCTTCATGAGCCAGGGCATTAGCGGGTAGGCTGGGTCCCCGAGGATCACTATAGGCATCTCCACATCCCCAACAGTTATTTTGTGGTCCGGGAAGTAAATACCTTGCTGCAGCCGTCTAAACAGACCAGAGTTCCTGAAAACACGAGCGTTATGAACCTTGCCCGGCCATCCCACGTAGATGTTGGTAAAACGTCCCCTGTGGTCCACCAGTGCTTGCAGCACCATGGAAATGTAGCCCTTTCTGTTAATGTACTGACTGGCCTGGTGGTCCGGTGCCAGGATAGGGATGTGAGTTCCATCTATGGCCCCACCGCAGTTTGGGAATCCCATCGCTGCGAAGCCATCTATGATCGCCTCCACGTTTTCCAGGGTCACTACCTTTGACAGCAGTACATCAACGATTGCCTTGGCTACTTGCATCACAACAACCCCCACAGTAGATTTGCCCACGCCAAACTGGTTCGCGACTGACCGGTAGCTGTCTGGCGTTGCAAGCTTCCAGAGGGCTATGGCCACTCGCTTCTGGACACTCAGGGCTGCTCGCATCCGGGTGTCATTGCGCTTCAGGGCAGGGGACAGCATCTCACAAAGTTCAAGGAAAGTTCCCTTCCGCATGCGAAAGTTTCGCAGCCACTGGGATTCATCCCAGACCTGCAGCACTATGCGGTCCCACCACTCAGTGCTTGTTTCCCGTGCCCAGAATCGCCATTCCACGGCATCAACATGACCCATTGCCACCGTGATGTCCTCGGCGCTGGGTCCCGTGCTTTCTGAGAGGTCTGTGCTACTCTCAGACTTCAGGCCCTCACCGCGGTGCCGTAGCCTCCTCGCCTGACTTATCTGCATCTGCCTCAGGGAAAGGTGGATGATAAGCTGCGAGGCGTTGAGAGCGGCCACAACTGCAGCGATGGTCGCAGCGTGCTCCATGCTCGCAGTGCTGTGGCGTCCGCGCTGTCACTGACTAGAAAAGTGCGTGAACTAATTTCCCGCCGGCGCTTTCAGGGAGGGAGGGCGGGAGTGATGGACGGATGACGACCGTTACCCAAAAGCACCCTGGACACATTTTTTTTACCCAGAAGGCATTTGTGGCTCCACCCAGAATTCCAATGGGCAGCGGTGACTGCGGGAACTGTGGGATAGCTGCCCACAGTGCACCCACAGTGCACCGCTTCCAATGTCGACGCTTTCCCCGTTAGTGTGGACTCATAAAGTCGAATTACTGTCCTTAGTGTGGACACACACGTTCGACTTTGCAATATCGATTCCAAAAATTCAATTTAAGTAAAATCGAACTACTCTCGTAGTGTAGACATAGCCTAAGGCATGGAACACCCTCTCTGAACTGATCCACAAGGCCACAACTCTCCTTCGCCTTCAAACATCCATTTCTGTTTTTAGCTAATGCTAGCTGAGTTAAAGGGTAATTTGAAGCTTGCTGGTAATTAATTTATGCTATGTTTTTATTCTGCTCCCCCGTCCTTTTTATGTTGCTTGTCTTCTCAGACTGAAAGCACTTTGCTGCTGGGACTGCCTTCTTTATATGTGTTCGGACAGCGCCGAGCACTTTGCAAGGCTAGTGGAATACAAATAAAAATAATTAATAATAATCTTTACCCAGAAAACCTAATTAAGAACTTCAGTTAACCCTTGGGTTAGATATTGATCCATGTAAAGGATTGCGGTGTCATGAGCTCATACGAAATTCCAAATATAAATCCTATGAAACATAAGAGGGCTCACATTATATTTCCACAAAGAAGCTTGATTAAATGTGAATTTAGTTCAAGCTCTGATTCAAACATATTAAAACACTGGAACATCCTTTAATGAAAGCATAGATCTTTTTGCCTGGTTGAATTTGTTTGTTTTTGTTTTTATTTTTAAGGTGATATTGACATGAATTGTTCATTGATACATAGTGATTTCGCGTCATACATGATCCTAATCCTTACACACGAATTATTAATCACAAGTGTTTTTGATTTCTGTACTTCTATCACATTTCCTCCATTTTTGTCTAAAATGTGTGGATTGTATTTGGATCAGCAATGCCATCTGCAACAATAAGCCAACTGAAGAACTAATCATTTATAGACATGTTAGATTGAAACAGGTAATTGTTGTTTATAAAATATTATGGTTTTAAGTCTATGGCAACTTTAAACATTCCAGTGTTTGCTGCAAGGCATGAGGAGACAATGACACAGCTCATTTCCTCTGCCGAGCTCTCTTTGCTGCCTTGTACAACACTTATTTCAAAGCACGCCACAGCTTAGAACTGTCGTGATCCCCATTAATATAAAATCATTGACCTCTGCTCCTGCTGGTGCGACTAAATTACATTCTGCTGCTCAGCAGCAGCCGCATATGGGGCCAGCTCTTTTAGTCATGGCCAGGTGCCTTGATGTCAGCACAGCCCTTCCTACGCTCAGGGTTTTCCTTTAATGAGGATTATGCACCTTCAAAGATCTAGGAGGACCTACTCCCAGGATGGTAGCCTTTCTAATGGCATCTGGCTTTATCTCAGACAGTAATTTAGTATTGTAGGAGGCTGTAGAGATTCAGTCTATTTTTAAGCCCAGTGAGGAATTGTAAGAACGTGCGCTTTTGTAGCGGTTCCCCCCCCCACACACAGGAATAAATCCAAAAACAGTGTGCACAGTCATATCACATTTCTATGAAGCCTTGCAGCCCAGTGTGTTAAAACAATATCCTGTATCATGTCTAACCCCAGGTGTGAAAATTCTCTGTTTATGCAATATAATATCATCAAGAATGAAAATAAAGCACAGCTTTATAGTCTACATGTAATTAAATTCCTTTAAAATGATTTTGTTCTTTTATAGGATTGACACAATTTCCCCAAGTGTGGTCAGATTTTCTCACTGTGTGGTCTCCCGCCTTCTTTTTTTTTTTCTGACCCTTTTTCCACCCCTCTATCCTCCCCCCCGCCCCCGCCGCCACACACACTATATCTATGAAATGTTCTGGCATATGAAGCTCAGTGCCTGCAGTCTGTATCCATTCAACTGGATCTGAGAGGCAAAGTTCTTTCTCAATCTTCCTCAAATGTTGGAGTTCAGAACTGGAGTTTTTGGCCCTGATTCTGCTATGATGTCCATGTGAGTGGACTCCAGTTTCCAGACAGAACCCGGGTGCAGGACTGGGGCCTTGCTAACCATCATGAGGGTAGTATGTGAGTCACCCATTTGCACTGATATAAAAATATGACCTATGCCTTGGTAATGGGTCTGACCCTGCAAAGTGTTGAGCATCATTAGTGCCCAACACCTTTTCAAGAGGTGTCAAACGCTTGCAGGATTGGATCCTTGGAGAAGAAATAACTGGAGAATTTGTGACAAAATTTCTTTAATTGCATACAACTGAATCAGGATATCTGTAATATCTTTGGGAAATGTAGATCTCTGTTTTATTGCAGTTTAGTAACTATTACATGCACTTATTCATGCTTTATACTATCACAAAATTTTAGTTGGATTTTATGTTTGCAATTAATTTAAATTTCTTGCTACTCAAGATTTCTGTTCAGAACAAGTGGAGTTCTGCATTCTAAGGGAATGCCCATAAAAGGATTGTATAAAATAGTAGTAAATGTTGTTGATGATTTAAAATAATCAAATTGTTTACATGGTCTATCACATTCTGTTCTGTTTTCTCCATCAAAGTTAGGGTAGCTCCAATTGTGACCTACAAAGGGAAGGTTAATGTTTAGAAGTCTCACATGGATATATACCACATGAAGGATGGTAGAATTTAAGATAAATCATTTTAATGTAAAGGAGCAATTCTTGATTTTTCTTCCATATTCCTCTTTGTTTAATGTGTATGTGCTAGAGAAGAGGGGAGAAGAGGAAGTTTGTAATTGTGTTTTGTGCTTTGTGAAAACTAACATCTGGATTAACAATTGGCTTCTGGAAGCTGATACCCAAACAGAGGGCTTTCTTTTCAGAAAGATGTCCTAACCCCAGTCACACGACTGCTAATTTGGCTTTTCTCTTAATCTCTGCAGAACTTGCTGAACAGAAGCGAAACTATGCGCATGCTAATAGCTCACTTTCTACAAACTCCCCTCTCTCCCTGAGAGTGTCTGGTGTGCAAAGCTGAGCTGGAACAAAGATACACTAATTATTCTCCATTAATTTGTCTGCTTGAATGGTCCTAAATACCAGAGTGATTAATTAGCACAAGGCAGCCAGGGCAGGATGTCACACCCTTCTCTGCGTTTAAGTGTCGGCAAGGTTGTGCTCAAGTGTTGACAACAGCATATCTTTAATTTTCTCTAAGAAGAAAAGTTTAGTCAGTACAATTAATTTGAGCTTGGCTAGCTTGCAGGAATAAATGTAACATGGAATAATATTACTGCTTCACAGGCAATTTTTTGCATCCTTAGGGTACAGTAAAACTTTTTGGCAACTCAGTTATTGAATATTGTTTTTCTATAATCGTTTCAATTTGGCTTAATTACTTTTGTGCATTCTGCAGTAAAAAAAAAAAGTGGATCATGAAGCAGTTAGAAATTATTATCCTTAATCACTTGAGATGGGGTACAGATGAATGACTAAATGTGAAAGATGAATTAGAGAAGAGACAAATAGACAATGTCAGTGCAGTTTTTTGTAGCCTTTTTAATTTAATGCTGTCTCATAGTGACTTTCCTGAGATGCATGTCAATGTCATTTTAAAATTATGGACTGCTTAGCCCTCAATAATCCAAGTAAATTAAATCAAAATAACGTAAAATTAAAACCTATCTTGTAATATTTCACCTGAGACGCAGCCTTGCTTTATGCTTTTTCCTGTTTTAATGTACAGTTGCTAAAGGAACAGTTAGCAATACAATCTTCTAAAATTAGCTTCATAATAATATTAAGGTTTTTATATATGCATTTATAGACTGAATAAAATCTGCTATTCAGCAAAGATGGCTACAGAAAATCAAATAATTGGAGTAGGAAAGTAACACTCAGTTTGCAGGTCATTGGTGAGGTGTGTGTTTGGTAGGTTGTTTTTTGTGGGGGAGGAGTGTTGTTTTTTTGGTACTTACCACTTCTTGGAACATAATGCTCTTTTAAGAGAACAGAGGAAGTGGATGGAGGTCATGCAGCAGAGAGGCCTAGATCACTACAACAGGTCTTTGTATCCCCATTGCAGTTCTCCTCAAGCCTCAAACAAACCCCAAAAGGGGCCATTCCAGGAACTGCAGAGAGAGATTCACCTCTTCGTTCACTGTTGGATGCTATTGTTCTCCTTGTCAATTAATTCCCCATAAGAAATGTTAAGCCATGTTGTGACCCACACAGGCAGCTCAAATGTACTACTGTACATTTTCCTTCAACCAAACCCTCCTGGGAGAGTTGCCCCCCCCCGCCCCTCCGGCATCCCTTCCCTGACATATTGAAATTATCAGAATATATTTTACTGCTGATGGGATTTCTTTACTCAGCTGGAGGCATGCACAGGACCCATCACACAATAGTGCGATATTTGGCCAGGGTTTGCCGAACTGTGCCTTTAAGCTTTTAATAGTATTGTCTTTATTCATTTATAGAATCCAAAATGTGCTAAGTGCTGTGCAGACAAAGTCCTTGCTCTATAAAAGATAGGAGATGGGATGCCATAAAAAGCAGATGATCAAGCAGTAATGTTCCATGTCTGGTTCCATATGTTATGCATTTTCTTCCATGCTTCTTCAGTGGTTAGGTCTTTTGGAGGGGAGAGGGTGGCTGCATTAACTTCCAATATAAGCAGAATCAAATCCTTTCTCTGATCAATGCAACTCGTCTTGAGGAGGTCTCTTTCCCCCCTGCCCTCACCTATCTCAGTTTCAGTTCTCCTGATTTCTTTGTCCCATGGGTACAAATAAGTGTTATATGCTTATGCTTATATGCTTAAGCCACCACTTAACCCCATTTTTCTCTTCTAATCACCTCAGATTACACGTATCTGACCCAGTGAATCAGCAAACCTACAAGATAAGTGTTGTGACTTCCTGCAGGCTGTCAAGGCAGCTTTGTAACTAACTCTTTCAGTCCCATTGGAAGATGGAACAATCAGCACAGTTTTGTATTGGCTGGAAGTTGATACTATCAGAGAAGTGGGTAGCATCCGCCACTATAAATTGACAGACCCATTCCCTAATACTCCAAGCTCTTATGAGCCTGTGGACTAAAAACTTTGACACCTGGCTCTCTTGCAATGAAGAATGGTGCTACCATTCAGGGACTGCACCAACAATGCAGAGGATGATGCTCTTTATACCCTGTTCACCAATAAATAAAAGCAGCACCTGGCAGAGGTCTGTGGAAATAAACATATTGATTCTATGTCTGTGGAAGAATTGATCCATTGGAGTGTATGGCAATACACATGTTGATATTTCTGGTACTTCCCTTTTTGATTTCCTAAAAACTGTTGCCTCTGCAACTGGTCCTACTGTTCTCAAGATAGTTAAATTAATGGTTCAGAGGCTCACAAAATGTCTTGACTAGTTGCTCTATGACACAGTTTTAAGTGATTACACAGTAAGAGATGGGTTTAATATCAGATCCTTTCTGAAACATTATCCAGAGGCACTATAGAGAGAACTAAAAAGGGATAGAACTCAACACAGATATGAGAATTTTTTTCTTAGCATGGGCCACAATAAACACAGTGAACTATAATCTGCCCTTGGATACTGTACATGTGGGTCTCCTTTTGACTTTACTGGGAGTCTCATTTGAATATCCAAGGGGAGAATTGTAACTAGTGTATTTGCCCAGCAAGAAGTGATACAATGTAGCCTTCTTTTTGGAAAATAATAATGAAAGAAAGCCAGTATACCTGATGCGTTGGAACAGGGATAATGTTACTTTTGTCATGTTGAAAGGTCAGTATCAGTGTTGGCTAATATACTATGTAAGTGCAAGTCATATGAGTCAGACCTGCCTGAAGGGGACAGCCTGTTCTTGGCTTTTGTTTCCTGCAAAACCCTCCCACACCACTCCTTCATTTCATTCTTCTATTACTTTTTCTCCTCGCAGAAATCAAGTGAAGAGTCCTATGTATCAAGAACTCTAGGACCAAATTCAGTGCAGACCAATACACAGGATATTAGCAACACAGAACTTGGCTGGAACAGTTTTCTTTGTAACACTTTGTAAGTTGGCTCTTCCCTTCTCTCTCATTGATCATTTAACTATTTCTGGTGAGTATGCCGGATAAATCAAGATAGAATGCAGCTGTTGTTCTGTCGAGTGTCTGAAGTACATCCTAACATCCCATGGCTTTAAAAAAAATGTTAATGAAGCCCGGTAGTATAGCAAAGGGTTAATGATAAGCATAGAGAGAAAAGATAAAGGTTAGTACTTGCTTTACAGGTTGTGTAATAATGGTGGGCCCAATTCTCATCTGGTGTAAATTGGTGTCATTATATTGACTTCACTGGAGCTATACTAATTGACAACATCTGACTGATGTTGTGACTCATGTGAAATCTTAAGAACATAAGAACTGTTATACTGGGTCAGACCAATAGTCCATCTAGCCCAGTATTCTGTCTCTGATGGTGGTTAGAGCCAGAGCTTCATGGAGAATGTACAGAACAGGTCAGCTAGAGCGATCCACCCCAACTTCCACTCCTAGCTTCTGGCAATCAGTTGTTTAGGGTTGCCCTGAGCATGGTGTTGCATCCCTGATCATCTTTGCTAATAGTCATTGATGGACCTATTCTCCATTAACTTATCTAATTCTTTTTTGAACCCTGTTATGCTTTGGCCATCACAATATCCCATGGCATGTTGTTTGTGTGTGGTATGAAAAAGTATTTCCTCTTGTTTGTGTTAAACGTGCTGCTTATTAATTTCATCGGGTGACCCCTTGTTTCTGTATTATAAGAAAGGGTAAACAATACTTCCCTATTCACTTTTTCCACACCATCCATGATTTTATAGACTGCTATCATATCCCCCTTAGTTCAGGGCCTCCCGGGGGGAGGGGGGGGAAGGGGAAAGTGGGGCAATTTGGCCCGGGCCGCACAGGGGCCCCATGAGCCCTGGCCCAGTGGCGGTCCAGGTCTTTGGTGGCATTTCAGTGTCAGGAGGCCCTTCAGTTGCTCCAAGTCTTTGGCGGCGGGTCCTTCAGTGCTGCTGAAGACGTGGAGCGACTGAAGAGCCCCCTGCTGCCAAAATGCCACCGAAGACCCGGACCGCCACCGGGTGAGTACAAGTGACGCAGCTCCCCCGCTTTGCCCCAGGACCCCTGAATCCTCTGGCCGGCCCTGCCTTAGTTGTCTCAATTCTAAGATGAACAGCCCTAATCTTTCTAGTCTTTCCTTGTGCCAAAGCTGTTCCATACCCTGATCATTTTTGTTGCCTTTTTTGAACCTTTTTTGGTTCTACTATACCCTTTTTGAGATGTTGCAACCTGACCTGGACACCGTATTTAACATGTGGGTGCACTTCAGATTTATATAGTGGCATTATATTTTCTGTCATATTTTCTATCACTTTCCTAATCGTTTCTAACATTCTGTTAGCCTTTTAGACCACTGCTACACGTTGGGTGGACATTTTCAAAGAACTATCCACAGTGATTCCAAGATCTTTCTTGAGTGGCAACAGCTAATTTAGAACCTATCATTTTATAATATAAATTGGGCCCATTATTTTTTCCAGTGTGCATTATTTTTCAGTAATCAATGCTGAATTTCATCTGCCACTTTGTTGCCCAGTCACCCAGTTTTGTGAGAGCCCTCTGTAATTCTTTGTAGTCAGCTTTGGACTTAACCATAATAATTTAGTATCATGTACAAATTTTGTCACTTCACTGTTCACTCTTTTTTCCAGATAATTAATGATTATGAATCTTGGGTTATCATTATTGGAAGATTTGTGTTTTATGTTTTAATTGTGAGAGAAAATGACTGGTATTGTCCTACTAGAGATTGGCTAGAGCCATGAAATTTGGGGCCAAATTGGGATCCAAAGTTTGCAGACACAACTCTACTTCCCACAATATGTGTGATGGAGGAAACTATTAGTAACCCTTCCTATAGCATTTCAGTCATCCTTCCACACAAGAATAGTTGTTGTTGTTGTTGTTGTTAGTTATTCCTAAAAGCCCCCTACGAAGGTCAGAACCTTGTTTTGTTAGGCGCTGTACACACTTAGAATAGAAAAGTGTCCCAGACGTGAAGACAAGATAGACCAACAACAAAAACTACAATAGCAACACCGTATTGCATCCAGAATTTGATTTTTAATGTAAAGTCAATGACTGAAATGCATGCAATTCCAATGCTTTACAAGACCAACAAATATAAGTATTTTAAGGCCGTGCTACTTCTTTGTTGTTTATAACATATTGTTACTCAACCTGCAGAATGATTTACCTTTTCTGGGCCAATGCCTGTCTCCAGTCTCTAACAGTACTGAGTTGTGTAGGATTTAGTAGCTGTGGGCATAACTCTTCAAAGCACTGAAAAGTTATGTAAGAATTCCATTGGGGATGGGGATGGTTTCCACTACCATTTACCTTTTGTTTACTAATATTTGTTTTCTAATAATGCTTGAAAGATGGGAATTACTTTAATATCCTATTTGTAGAACAGAACCTAGAGTGTTCTTAGCTTTATCAGAGGAACATGTGTATTTTTTATTATTCCAAAGGTTTAATTCTGAGCAATTAGGCTAAGCAAAATTTAACAAGTGATGGGAGGCTACCAGGACACACAAAAATGGGTTCTTCTGATCTTCTGATTGTTTGATGCTGTCATTTCTATAATGCAGAAATGCAGCAGGCTCAGTTTGTTTTCTGCCTCCAGGAAAGCGTTTGGGTGAGCTCTTAATTGCCTAATGTACAACCGGCACATGAGCGTCACTTCTTGACAGTGGGGAAGAGGCAGTTTTGATAATGGATTCTCTTTTGGATATATCTGAAATATAGGCAAATCCTATTTTTATGATGTTATTTATAGACTCCTCACGTCACAGAAGTCGTTTGGACAGGATTTTATTTTCACATGAGGAAGCTTCAGGGAAATATTAAAAAATTCATCAGGTTACTAATACCTATTTGCTACCCCTGCTGTCCTCTTCTCAACATGAAGACAACAGATAAGGTTTATGAAATATAAATCTCCAAGATTGGAGGGTTTTGCATATTCTTACCAATTCCTATAAATAATCCATGCTGGATCCCCACTTTGAACTTTAGGGTACAAATGTAGGGGCCTGCATGAAAACTTCTAAGCTTAACTACCAGCTTAGCTCTGGTTCGGCTGCCACCATTTCAAGGGATTCCCTCCCTGGGAAACCTTGAAAAACCTTCACCAAATCCCTGGTGAAAACAAATCCAACCCCTTGGATTTAAAACAAGGGGAAATTAACCATTCCCCTCCTTCCTCCCACCAACTCCTGGTGAATCAGTTCCAACCCCCCCTGGGATCTACAACAGGGAGAAATTAACCATTCCCCCTCCTTCCTTCCACCAACTCCTGGTGAATCAGGATCCACCCCTTGGATCTTGAACAAGGAAAAATCAATCAGGTTCTTAAAAAGAAGGCTTTTAATTAAAGAAAAAGGTAAAAATCATCTCTGTAAAATCAGTATGGAAATTAACCTTACAGGGTAATCAAACTTAAAGAGCTTAGAGGACTCCCCTCTAGTCTTAGGTTTAAAGTACAGCAAACAAAGATAAACACTCTAGTAAAAGGTACATTTACAAGTTGAGAAAACAAAGGAAAACTAACACGCCTTGCCTGGCTATTTACTTACAAGTTTGAAATAGGAGAGGCTTGTTTAGAAAGTTGTGGAGAACCTGGATTAATGTCTGGTCCCTCTCAGTCCCCGAGAACGAACACTTACTCCCAAACAAAGAACACAAACAAAAGCCTTCCCCCCCCCCCAAGATTTGAAAGTATCTTGTCCCCTTATTGGTCCTTTAGGTCAGATGCCAGCCAGGTTACCTGAGCTTCTTAACCCTTTACAGGGAAAAGGATTTTGGAGTCTCTGGCCAGGAGGGATTTATAGTACTGTACACAGGACAGCTATTACCCTTCCCTTTATAGTTATGACATCCATATTCACAAAACCCAGCAGATTTTTGGTCAGAAGAGAGGCCATGTGAAAGTGAATTTCAAAGAACATGTGTATTTTGAGAAAGGACTTGAGTACAGACAAAGAAGCTGTGGAGAGGGAGTTTCAAGTGTATTGGATTGTATGGAAGCACGTATGTGGACAGGTGAAAGAGAAATAGATGGAAGAGGGAATGAGGCAGTAGAGTTGAGCAACAGTCTAGCAAAACGCCCAAGCATGTGTGTAACTTGAAACACATGAGCAGTCCTATATTCCCTTCA
The DNA here is from genome assembly GCF_013100865.1 of Trachemys scripta elegans. Taxonomy (NCBI): domain Eukaryota; kingdom Metazoa; phylum Chordata; order Testudines; family Emydidae; genus Trachemys; species Trachemys scripta. The sequence goes on along the minus strand of NC_048300.1, from coordinate 131,388,685 downwards.
GAGGGACTATTTTTGTATGTTTAAAGTTCTGCATCTCATTAACTGCTTTGCTGGACTGGAGCCTTGGGTAGGTGTTTACCATTGGGAAGTTCTGAGCGAATACAGCAAAAAAGTAAATCTTGAAACATTTTGGAGAATTAAGGGCCTGGCCCAAAGCCCACTGATGTTGATGGGGGGTCTATCCACTGACCTCACTGGGCTTTGCCAGACAGTATACCCACCAATTTCCCTCACAGCTATTTGGAATCCCTTCTGATCTGGTACTCAGTGAGTGAATTTGTATTCTGAAATATGTTTGTAGAAAGGAAAAGCTTGTACATACTAGTGCAAATCTGTGAGAGTACTTGCCAAGGCTATTTAGAAAAACTCTTATTTGCATAATATCATAAATGAATTGAACAATCACAAATATTTGCATATCATTTGTGAACAAAAAAATGGAACACCCTGTTTATAAAGTTTCTAATCAGGAAACAGAAACAATATCACATGACTTAAGTGACCAGATACACAAAGCAATCAGTAAATACTTATTGTTTCTGATTTGATAACAGAGACAAAGGCTAAAATTTGCTCATGCAAACTATGGCCCCAATCCTGCAAGGGGCAGACTCCCATGGATTTCATTGGGGGTCCCCATAGGCACAGATCTCTTTGCAGGCCTGGGACCTGTATGGAAAATTGTGAAGAATGATCAGATCTTTAAAATTTGATGTCCCGCTTGTGGATATTTCTAAAACAGAAAAAAAGGCTTCTTGCTCTCTTGTACTTCACATAATGATCATTTATGCTGATAAGCTAAACTAAAAGGCTGTGGAGTTTTTTAAAATTTGGTATTCACTTCAGCATATGAATTTTCCCCCTCCCCTCCCACCCCCCCAAAAAAGAAAGGAGTATAGAAACATTTTGACAAAAGTTCTAGTAGAAACAATTCAGTTGTCAGATGAGAAGCCAAATAGAAATGTTCAATAAAACATATGTGCATCTGCGCAATGGAATAGTCCTTATATTTTACATCCAGTTACATCAGGGTCATAGAAGATGTTTTATTAGCACAGTCAACAATAATATCGTGATTTTTATTAGTAGGAAAAGAGAGTGAGAGACTACTAATTATTTTTTAGCCTGAGGGGTATTTTTTCTGAAATGACTGTTAATTTGATCATTGTCGTGCAGTTCACAGATTTACATGAACTTATTTCAGTGTGACACATGGTTAAGAACTTGACTAAGATTGTTGCTTTATTAATGGTTTTCAGCGAATGTATTAAAAAGTGCTAAGTATGTGGGTGTAGGGATGATATTGATAGTACTCAGAAGGTTGAATCCTTTTGGAAGTAGCTAGCCTGAAGCCCTTTCCAGGTGATATTTTCTTTGTTCATGCAGTGAGATGTTAGGCCTGAAAGAATGAAATAAAATCCAAGTGAAATGAGAATTTGTTGGAGTTGTCTCAGATCTTACCGAAGCAGTGATGGGCTGGAACAATTTGTATAGTGGGGGTGCTGAGAGCCATTGAACAAAACTGTAAACCCTGTATAGGATGGAAACCACTTCAAGCCAGGGGATGCTGCTCCACCCCCAGCACTCCTAGTTCCAGCACTTACGTACTGAAGTGGTTTTTCTAGAAGTATTTTTTTTTCCTAAGCAGGAGCCTGGCAGATCTAGGAACCAATGATTTTTTAGGTAATGTTGTAATCAATAAATTCTTCTTAGATGTTTGTTTACATATGTGTTTCAGTATAAACAAAATCTTAATCAACTGGCTACCAGATACAGGAAAATATCCTTGAGATATGTCACAGCTTTTCAGACAATACTTCAGTATTTTCCAACCTAGGCTGTTTCCCCTCCTTTCAATCTGCATAGACATAGTTCCATCAATCCTGAAGGCAGTTACATGTGCAATGTGTATGATATTTTCATTCTGAATGGCCTTCAGTGTAGATTGAGAGACTGCAAAACAAAAAGGAACAAAGATAAAGTCTCCACAATGGCAAACAGTGATTCCTTAGTCAGATGCGACATTAACTGTTTCTCACAAAGTGGCAGCTTCCCCTACATTCTACATTTATAAGTTGCACTTTCACAATAAAAAGATTGCACTGCAGTACTTGTATGAGGTGAATTGAAAAATACTGTTTTTTATCTTTTTTTTTACAATACAAATATTTGTAATCAAAATAATAATATAAATGAGCACTATACACATTATATTCTGTGTTGTACATGAAATCAATATAGTTGAAAATATAGAAAAACATCCAAAATATTTATAAATTGGTATTCTATTAGTGTTTAACAATGCCATTAAAACTGTGATTAATCACAACAATTTTTCTAAATCTCACAATTAATTGTAATTTAAAAAAAATCATTTGACAGCCCTAGTATAAAGCCCAGCAGCTGAGAGAAGAAGGGGGCTGCAGAGGGACAGAGACTCCAGTCGCTGTTAGAGTGAGAGAAGACAAGGTAGGAAGTAGCTGAAGAATACAGCATTAAGTGAAAGGACTGTGCAAACCTTGACTGCTTGTTGTAGGACCTCTGGCCTGGACTCCAGTGTAGAGAGTGGGCCTGGGTTCCCCTCCCAGGCACTAGGGAAGTGACACTATTAAGGGGTAGTGAAAGAGAAGACTGTTGGTGACAGTGGGTCCTGAGAGACTTTGATGCATGCAATTTCCCCAAAAGGGGAAACTCCCAGTGGCCTGGCTGGCGTGCCCAGCCACGAAGCAGGAGCAATTGCGTCCTGAGAAAGCAAGACTGGGAGAGTGACTGAGTGCAACTACAGGATGGGGTGTTGGCCTGGCAGAGCTAATCCCCAGATGTGGCCAGAAGGAGGTGTGCCAGGAGTGAGTAGAACACCCTGTCACAGGCACAAAGAACTCAGTTGTGGCTGCCCTAAGCAGTTGCATTAATGTTCTTTTGGGATGTCAAGCCAAGAGTCCAAAAACTGACCTGTCTAAGTGACCAGTCTAAGGTAACACTATGAGTAGGGCCCTGCCAAATTCACAGCCATGAAAAACATGTCATGGACCATGAAATCTGGTCTCCCACCATGAAATCTGGTCTTTTGTGTGCTTTTATCTTAAAGAGAGTGGTGGCTGCTGACTTGAGGGCCCAGCTCTGCAGACAGCAGCACAGAAGTAAGTGCTGCAATACCGTACCATGCCATCCTTACTTCTGCACTCCTGCTGGCAGTGGCTCTGCCTTCAGAGCTGGGTTCCCGGCCAGCAGCTGCCAATCTCCAGCTGCCCAGCTCTGAAGGCAATGCTGCTGCCAGCAGCAGCACAGAAGTAAGGGTAGCAGTACCAAAAATTTAGTAGGGCCCTATGAGTCAGTGAAGGATGTCCTTACACCCAGTTCCATACTCTGGTTATTAAACTAAGCTATCCTCTATAACAGGGATTTTTATAGTGCCCATCACACAATCAGACGTAAGTTCTTCCCTGATAAATAATTTTCTAAATAGCAAGGGCCCTAGTGGACTTTATGTAGACTTTTGCTGTTCTTTCCTTCTTTGTTTATAGAAAACTTTGCTTGGGTCATAAGTGAACTAGATACCCAGAGATTTGGACTGTATTATTTTTAAGGCATTTGTTCACCAGTGATACCAGAGTACTGATCTATTTATCAATATTTCACTCTTAGTAACATTTCCCTTCACTCTAAGGATACATTTACGTTGCAGCTGGGAATGTGCTTCCCAGCTTGTGTACATAGATACGCACTAACTCTGGTTGAGCTAGCACACTAAAAGTAACCATGTAGCTGGCAGTACTGTAGATAGCAGCTTGATAGCTAGCCCGAGCTAGTGCCCATACTATCTCTGGCTACACCAGCGGCGGCTCCAGGCACCAGCGCACCAAGCGCGTGCCTGGGGCAGCAAGCCATGGGGGGCACCCTGCCGGTCCCTGAGAGGGCGGCAATCAGGCAGCCTTCGGTGGCTTGCCTGCGGGAGGTCCGCCAGTCCTGTGGATTCGGTGGCAATTCAGCGGCGGGTACGCCGAAGCCGCTGGACTGGTGGACCTTCCGCTGGCATGCCGCCGAATCCGTGGGACCGGGGACCTCCCTCAGGTATGCCGCCAAAAGCAGCCTGCCTGCTGTGCTTGGGACAGCAAAAAAGCTAGAGCCACCCTTGGGCTACACTGCTACTTCTAGCACACTAGTTTGAGGAGAGCTAGTGCATGTCTGTCTACCTGAGCTGGGAAGCATGCTCCCAGCTGCAATGTATGCATGCCCTAATTTTCTTTGTACGTATTAGGAAAGGCTAGGGCTCTTATTTCAGAAACAAAACAGTGTAAAAATACTTTTTTTTTTTTTCATCACTTGCATGTTCAGCTTTTATCACTTTGCTCTAAGCCTATCAAATGAGCATCACAAGTTCAACTAATGAACAGATATTCTGGGAACCACAGAGAAATGCTGAAGGACTGCCTCTAAAAATGCAACCACAAGTCTTTAACATCTCTATGCCCAATAGCTGTAGCCCTTCAACACTTCATAGGATTGAAATCCCATTTTTAAAAGCTGTTAAAAAAACTACAAAATTGCATCGTCTGTCTTTTGAAGAAATTCTTATAATTGAGATTGATATCGTTCTTGTAACATGAAAAACTCTTTGTAATGATTTTAGTAAAATTTAGCGTTTTTATGTACAAAGGTTTCAGAGTTACAGCCGTGTTAGTCTGTATCCGCAAAAAGAAGAACAGGAGTACTTGTGGCACCTTAGAGACTAACAAATTTATTAGAGCATAAGCTTTCGTGGACTACAGCCCACTTCTTCGGATGCATATAGAATGGAACATATATTGAGGAGATATATATACACACACATACAGAGAGCATAAACAGGTGGGAGTTGTCTTACCAACTCTGAGAGGCCAATTAATTAAGAGAAAAAAAAAAAAAAAAAAAAAAACTTTTGAAGTGATAATCAAGCTAGGCCAGTACAGACAGTTTGATAATAGGTGTGAGAGTACTTACAAGGGGAGATAGAGTCAATGTCTGTAATGGCTCAGCCATTCCCAGTCCTTATTCAAACCGGAGTTGATTGTGTCTAGTTTGCATATCAATTCTAGCTCTGCAGTCTCTCTTTGGAGTCTGTTTTTGAAGTTTTTCTGTTGTAATATAGCCACCCACAGGTCTGTCACTGAATGACCAGACAGGTTAAAGTGTTCTCCCACTGGTTTTTGAGTATTTTGATTCCTGATGTCAGATTTGTGTCCATTAATTCTTTTGCGTAGAGACTGTCCGGTTTGGCCAATGTACATGGCAGAGGGGCATTGCTGGCACATGATGGCATATATCACATTGGTAGATGTGCAGGTGAACGAGCCCCTGATGGTATGGCTGATGTGATTAGGTCCTATGATGATGTCACTTGAATAGATATGTGGACAGAGTTGGCATCGGGGTTTGTTACAAGGATAGGTTCCTGGGTTAGTGGTTTGGTTCAGTGATGTGTGGTTGCTGGTGAGTATTTGCTTTAGGTTGGGGGGTTGTCTGTAAGCGAGGACAGGTCTGTCTCCCAAGATCTGTGAGAGTAAAGGATCATCTTTGAGGATAGGTTGTAGATCTCTGATGATGCGCTGGAGAGGTTTTAGTTGGGGGCTGAAGGTGACAGCTAGTGGTGTTCTGTTATTTTCTTTGTTGGGCCTGTCTTGTAGGAGGTGACTTCTGGGTACTCGTTTGGCTCTGTCAATCTGTTTTTTCACTTCAGCAGGTGGGTATTGTAGTTTTAAGAATGCTTGATAGAGATCTTGTAGATGTTTGTCTCTATCCGAGGGATTGGAGCAAATGCGATTATATCTTAGAGCTTGGCTGTAGACAATGGATCGTGTGGTGTGTCCTGGATGGAAGCTGGAGGCATGTAGGTAAGTGTAGCGGTCAGTAGGTTTCCGGTATAGGGTGGTATTGATGTGACCATCGCTTATTAGCACAGTAGTGTCCAGGAAATGGACCGCTTGTGTGGATTGATCTAGGCTGAGGTTGATGGTGGGATGGAAATTATTGAAATCATGGTGAAATTCCTCAAGGGCTTCTTTTCCATGGGTCCAGATGATGAAGATGTCATCAATGTAGCGCAAGTAGAGTAGGGGCGTTAGGGGACGAGAGCTAAGGAAGCGTTGTTCTAAGTCAGCCATAAAAATGTTGGCATATTGTGGGGCCATGCGGGTACCCATAGCAGTGCCGCTGACTTGAAGGTATATATTGTCCCCAAATGTGAAATAGTTGTGGGTGAGGACAAAATCACAAAGTTCAGCCACCAAGTTAGCTGTGACATTATCAGGGATACTGTTCCTGATAGCTTGTAGTCCATCTTTGTGTGGAATATTGGTGTAGAGGGCTTCTACGTCCATAGTGGCCAGGATGGTGTTTTCTGGAAGATCACCGATGGATTGTAGTTTCCTCAGGAAGTCAGTGGTGTCTCGAAGATAGCTGGGAGTGCTGGTAGCGTAGGGTCTTAGGACAGAGTCTACATAACCAGACAAGCCTGATGTTAGGGTGCCAATGCCTGAGATGATGGGGCGTCCAGGATATCCAGGTTTATGGATCTTGGGTAGCAAATAGAATACCCCTGGTCGGGG